>NC_086379.1:50000-350000 GCF_036588685.1 Mytilus trossulus | reverse complement strand
TGTTGACTTTCTAAATATAATTTATTTATTGATTCAGTATTAACATCTAAAACTTTTGTGCAGAACATGTACTGTAAAATTCTTTTAAAAATCAAGGACAACTGTAGGTATTTGAACTATTTTCATAAATTATGGAAGAATGATAATGTTTACTAATTTTAGAACTAAGAAGTGCTTATTCTTTGAGAGGGTTAAAGTTCAGGGTAGACGTTTGACATCAAATTCCTCGTCTTTAATAAAAGACCTAAATTAATTTGTTTTACAAAGTTCTTTCGTTTCCTCTGTCAGTCACAATAGAAAAACAATGGATATGGGGTATATATCCATGGCACAAAATTAGTACATACAAACAAGAAAGCACCCCAAAAAGGAATGGAACAGTGCTAATGGTTGCTTTGAAACTTGACTAAAACTGTAGAAAGTAACTTGTCATTTCTTTTATCATGACGCTGACAGACATAAAACTATCAAGTTATGAATGAGGACAATGACAGCTTTACACTAACCAACAAAACATTTTTGATATATGCAATTTAAATTTTGTCAGTATGTGTATACACTGATTAAGGCAATCATATACTGATCATTAAAGAAGCACAACTTTCATAGTGTTATCCTTTAACAGATTTTAAATCTTCTTCTTCTTCTTTCTACTTTAATTGGCCTTTTGATTTATATATTGAGCATCACTGATGAGTCTTTTGAAGACAAAATATGTGTTTGGCGAACAAAATTTTAAGCTTGGTATCTGTGATGTGTGGAAATATAGAATTAGGAGATAACTGTATTGTATTTTAAGCTTGGCCTTCGTAAAACGTAGATTTTACTGTCGCAAATTGAGTTTACCTAGCGACGCGGAGCGGAGATAGGTAAACGGATATTTGCGACAGTAAAATCAAGTTTTACGAAGGCCAAGCTTAAAATACAATACAGTTATCTCCATTCTAATGCCGCATCTTAAAATAAATGTCATTAAATAAATATTTTGGCTTAAAAATGGCATAAATGAAAAAGTCCGCGAAACTGTCGCATTGTTTTTAGCATCTTAACAGTGTGACGTCATGTGTTTAATCTGGGTGCGAAACATGAATTCTAAACGTATTTTTACTTTTCGTACGCTTCATAATGGTTTCAATATAGACAAAGAGAAGATTTTTGAGGCTCAAAATGGGAATATCTTGTTTATATTTTGAGAAATTACATATCCCAAAAAAAGAATGGTGGCTTTCTTAGTTACGGACTGGTAGAACGTGGAATCTAACCCCTCAAAATATTTATCAACGTCCAATGAAAATTATCGTTACAAACTAATTGCATTAGAATTCAAAATATTATGATAACATACTTAATATCGCCAGTAAAATTAACAAAGTTTATAGTTTGCTTTCCATTCTTAAAATTAGTCAGTATATTAAGATATGAAAACTGTTGTGTTTTTTTGTGACTATAAGTAAATTGTGGCACTAAGTTGATTATGAGGTTGTAATTGATAAGAGTGTGTTCCTGTTTATCATATTTATAGGCTTTTGAAATATGAATGTGTCAAATCAAATGCATGGCTTTGTTCGAGTTTAACGTATATGCTAAGATCCTGTTTTTTGCTTTCCATAGTTTTAAAGCTTAATGGAGTATGTGATTGAAATTTAGATTTTCGTTCAGAAATGTTTTTATCCATAAAAATTGTGATTTTTGTCAAGTATATTATGATAAGTTTTATGTGATGAAGCTAGATGGAGACTTTTCTTTTAAAAGAGGCCATATTAGAGTACCCAGTAATCATAGTAGAACATGTACTGTAGATTGATTCAATCATATTCTTGGGGTATCAACAATGAGCAAAACCTATAAACATGTACCATAGCAAGCTACGTCTTACTAAGAACAGACCTTAATGGCTATAATTTCTGGCTTGGTCTGATTGTTCAATGAAATTGACACTGTGCAATTGTTTAATGGGAAATTTTTTTGTACAACCAGTTAAAAGTATAGTTTGCTTCAACAAGTTGAAAACAACATTCACTAAAAAACATAGAAAAAGTAGTTTTTACTCATTCCAAAGATAAGTACATGTATACATATGAACATGAACCACTTTTAATTTTTTTTATAAAAGATTTATACAGAGTTAATTCCTATATATTGTTTTACAGGATAAAATGTTTCAATTTTGGTTAAACACATTTTTTGTGGAAGCAGACGACAAGCCAAGAGAGAATGGCCGGAAGTCTTGGGCCGGAGAGGTGCCAGGGTCCAGTAATTATTACACAGTGACTATTCCTAAGTGTGAACTAGACAAAGCTAATAAAGATAAGGCTCACAAGTTATTTAGTCCTAATTTCCAGGTAGGTCTATTTATCGTGAAGAAGGGGTCTAAAGATGAGACAGACCAAAAATATTGGTTCACAAGTTATTTAGTCCTTATTTCCAGGTAGGTCTATTTCCTGTGAAGAAAGGGTCTAAAGATGGAAAGACCAAATGGTGTCGTTTTATACATAAAATTAATCAGTACATTATAAAGACTTTTATTTAAGTCCTATTTTCTATGTAGGTCCATTTCCTGTGAAGAAGGGATCTAAAGATGGAAAGACCAAAAGGTGTCACTTCAAACATAGAATGAATCAGTACATTAAAAAGACTTTTATTTTAGTCCTAATTTCTATGTAGGTCTATTTCTTACAAATCCATACAATAATAGCTTGAATTAGGTAGATATATTTCTTGTATAGAAAAATTCTAAAACTGATCTTGCTGTGCTCCAAGTTTGAATATGAATTTCATGCCATTATAACATCAATACAAGAAATTGACCAGAAGACTGATTTAGTGTCGAGCTTTCGACTTTCATTGAAAAAGTGAGACATAGCAATTCTACATTCTGTTGACGGCAACATCCATAAATATTCACTCTGTGGTTAAGTTTTTAAAATTTTAATAACTTTTTCAAACTATACTGGATTTCTACGAAACTTGGACAGAAATTTGTTTATCATCATAAGATAGTATCCAGAAGTAAATGTTGTAAAAAAAAATCCATTTTTTCCGTATTTTACTTATTTATAAATGGACTTAGTTTTTTCTGAAGGGAAACTTTACATTCACTCTGCGGTTAAAGTTTAACATTCTTAAAATATCCGGGGTTTGTACCAGACATGGACAGGAGCTTGTTTATGATCATCAGATAGTATCCAGAAGTAAATTTTTATATAAAGATAAATTTTTTACGTATTTTACTTCTAAATTGACTTAGATTTTTTGCCAGGAAACAACAAATTCACTTTGTGGTTAAAGTTTTTAAAACATTTATTAGATTCATAAACTATACTGGATTTTTACCACAGAATTCAAGGAGAATTAATATAATTACATGTCTAAATGATTTATATATTTTGTAGGTCAAACTTCATTTCACCAATCCTGAAAATTGTGGATTATATAACTCCTCATTAAAAGTCCCAGATCAGCAAGGATTACGACACCGATCAAAAACATTAGAACAAATATGTGATAAAAACTCCACTACAAATCACTCGGACCATAGTGTGGATGGGATGCCACATTCTATAACGGCACTGACACTTAACTCTCGACGAGAAAATCAGTCGCCTGTGATAACACGGACACGATCACCTAGTCACATGACTCATGAACGACCAAAATTCAATTTGCCTTCTAATGGGGAGGGCAGTAGTGACCAATTAAGTAGTGAGGCCAATAGTGACACAGACTTTCCCGAGGAGGATTTGTCAGACACGGACGATGAAGAAGAATGGAACGATCTAGAAACGACTGCTGTTTGATAAATTATCTATTTTTATAAAATTTATCATTTTCGTCAAAACATTATAAAAATCCCACATTATGTTGTTGTTGAGTTTTGTCATATTTTCTCCCATTGTTATATAACCATTAATTGTTACATCTATGCTCAGCATTTTGTTTTTCATCAAATAAGTCATTACAATTAATAGCCAAACAGAAAATTCTTTCTTGAAGTATTTCTATATAGTTTTCTATATCTTTCAAGACAATTCATTCTACCTGTTATGTTTCAGTAAACAATAGGGTTTTAATAAATTACTTTTGTACACATAGTTTACTTTTATATAGACTTCCCTTAATTTATTTAAGTTAATTCCATCGTCTCTAATTTTCTGATCTCAAAAAATATTTTTTTATACCTAAGAATTTATTTCCAATATGAATTTGTAAATATAGAATTTTACAGATTATAAAATAACTAGTGCTTATAATATGTTTGACAATTTTCACTCATTTTTTTTTTTATCTTAGATTGATTTTTTATGAACCTATCATATAGTAATTCAAACCTTTGTTAATCTATTAGGCTGAGAGAAAAAAAATAGAGATAGGAAAAAATTTCCTTTATGAAAGACTTTGTAATTTTTTTTATCTTTGAAAGAGTACAGTTCTCAAATTGAATGCTTTTTCCATGTATTTTTTAAAGTGTAGAATTTTGAAACCTAATTTATTGACTGCATGTACTGTCATTTATAGAGCTATCTTGAAAATCAAACTAACAGTATTGTATTTTGATTAAATTTTAATATTTTGTACTTTAATTTGGTTTAGATAATGTTTTTAAAAGTGTTGAAATCGTCTCTTTTAAATAAGATTGTTATTTTCCACGCTTTTAGATTCCCTTCAATTGAAAAAATATAAAGAAATTCAAAATATAGTTTGATATTGAAAACCTTCCAAGATTTATTTTCATTTGGAAAGGGGGGGGGGGTGTTTCAGGGTACATTTTTGAACAGCATTACTCTCAACCATCCATAGAAATTTATTTGCATGTACATTCTAAAACACTGAGGAACTTATATTGGAACAGCACTAAGATAAAAGAGGAATTTCATAAGATAGGACTATCTGTACATTGTATATAATTTTGCTTCTTTGTGAAATTTGCTTTTTTCCAGTTTTTGTGCATGCAATATTTTTATGTGTTCACAGTCTGTTTTCTGGTGTTGAATTTTTATTTGAAATTATTTTAACTACTTGTCTGTTGAAGAATCATGACATTGTATAAATTTAGCGATAATAAGCATTGATTTGAATCCACTGCAAATAAGTAAAAAATTATGGTATTTGTTGATCTGATCACTAGAAATATAAATTGTATAGAATACAATGTTAATTAACAAATTAAGGGAAATAACTTGGGAAAAATACATTCTGTATCATAAAAATTATTTCCAATAAATAAGACCAATAATTGTGGTCACAGAGCAGTGTAAGATAATATATTTTTCATTTTGTACCGTTACCATTTCAGATTCTCAGCCAGACCTGTACTTAAAAATAGGGCAAGGGTCATATTAAATCAAAATATAGTTGATATGCAATATTGCATGTTTTTGTTATTAAAGATTTTCATATCATAAGTTGGAACTGCCTAAAAAACTACCCTATAGGAGTTATGGTGAATTGGACTATCGTTATGAATTTATTTTTAGTGTTTTGAATTAGGTACAGTTCTGAGTTTTTTTGTTATGTGTGTCTTATCTCTGACTTTGGTTTCCCATAATTCTTTGTAAACATTTCATTTTCAATGGATTGAAGTAACTATGACATTTAAAAAAAATTTAATTGAGGGATTTCTGATAAAAAAAAGATAACTTATAAAAATTGTAATCTGATTTTCCAACAGTACATTTCAGTGATAATGAAAGTGCTGTTTGGAATAAGTTACAAAAGTGCTTAAGGTTTCACTAGGAATATTTCCACAAGTCACAAATGATTTTATTTTATTCATGTTTTGCTTAAAACTTTTATAAAACATGTCAGATAAACTCAAGTATGAGATAATAATTGCCAAAAGTTTGAATCGATGTTTAATATATTCCTACTTAAATTAATGAAAAAGAGATATACAGTGAATGTTAGGTCTTCCATCTTCATCATATAGGTAATGGGAGATAACTCTTACAAATCACTGGAACTTTTGTATCAATGAATTTTATAGGTGCATTCTAATCTTTTAAGTAAATAATTAAATAATTCTGTTGAAGGATACATAAGCATTTAGAAACTGCAAATTACAAACATGTAACTGGTTTATTAACTTTTTAGAAAATCACTGAAGTTTTTATAATTAGGTCAATTTAAAAAAAAGTTAAATGGAATTGGTTGTATATTAATGGGGGTAACAAAACCTTGACATAATTTTCATTTTACATTCATCAACTCATGTTATTCAGTTAATAAGTTACTAATAGGTCAATTTGTCTTTTGAATCATTGCTATGTATACTGACAGATGACACCTGACCTTGACCTCAATTTCATGGTTCAAATTATGTATTCATTTATACTGTTTTGTTTAACAAACTGAATTTTAAATTTCTTTTTATATAGCAAATCATTGACTGTCCAATTTATTAATATGTATCCTTATTTTATCTGCATTCTTTCTAAATTGAATAGTGGTAGATTTTATTAATTGAACTTTGACATAATATTTTATGTTCCTCTATTGTCCCTCTTGTTTCAGTTTTAATTAGAATATTAGGTATGGTGTTTGTTTTGTTTTGTTTCAATAATTCAGAACTATGTTACAGGATCAGTTCCAGTTAGAATATGAAATTATGAGCTCAACTTGTAGCACATATAATTTGCATTTATTCAGGGACAAAATGAAAAAAAATTATAACGATTTTTTGTTTAATTCATATGAAAGAGATTATTTTGCATCTATTTAATAAAAAGAAAATGGCTTTATGTTATGGTAGATATAGATAAGCTATATTTTCATGAATCTTTTGTATTATTAACCTTTTTTTTGTTATACTGTAAACAGTAAATTTTAAATCATCAACATTCATTAAAAAAAACTTAGGTAAGGGTACCAGTATTTTTACTAGTACATGTACAATGTATTTACAATTTGAAGAGAAAATAATACAGAAAGAGTTCCAAAGCTAATTATTTGGATGTATGACAAGATATTCAAGATTTCTTGACAAACTCTATTCTTGAGTACTAATCCATAAGCCTTTATTGGGATTTTTTTCAAAAACATTTTACCGGCATATGAATTTTATTTTCACTAACTTATTTCCAAAATAGTGCCAAAAAAAAACTACCAGAGGAAAAAGGATTAACACACAAATATGTTTTTTTTGGCCAAAGAATTAAACACTTCCTTCTTTCGCAAATTTTGTAAGTAGCATACATCCAATATTTTTAATTGAGGAACAGTCTGCCAAAAGTTTTGCTGATTTGTTAAAACCTCATTTAAAGAGATAATAGGGCCATTGTTGACATTGATTGTTATTAACATTGTTAAATCTCTGTTTTATGTTTTTACCATTAAATCTCAGGGTAGGTAGTTATCTCCCCTTAGATATTCTATCAAAGTGATGGAATACTGTTCACTCATCAAATATATATTTTAAATGTTAGGTCATATGATATGATAGTGGCAAAGGGAAGCTAACATGTTTACATAGATAGAACAGAATTAATTTTTGACATATATATATCCTTCATTCAGTTGTTTTATATTGGGCTTGAGCACCATTTTAACAGCTAAATTTGGGACCATGCTATTATTATACATTTTAAGCTTTGTCAAAGTTGCATTACATGTTTGAAAGAAGTCATTAATTTATAATATCCTTCTTTTCAATTTCAAAAGAATCCAATTTACCATTTCCCATGAATGAGATATCTCCCTGTAGAAATCTTAAGAATTGTGGGTAAAATAATTTCATATGCACCAAAAAAAATATCACTGTATCATTCATTATATTATCGTTGTTTAATAAATTATCATCCAATCAAATCATGATGCAAGCATTTCAAAATATTACTCACAACTAAGTTAGATCCAAACACAACATATAGAGGGGTAACAGAGAACACCTAAGGCATGTAACTCTTCAAAAATCAGCTGAAAGTTTTAATCACATTCTTATAGTTAAGACAAAACCTGCTTCTAAATGAACAAAATATGTGTTTGTATCTCATTAAAATATTCCTTCAAATTAAGCTGCTTAACTTCCTAAACTATTGATATTGATATCGAAAAATCATGTAAATATTTTGGCAAAATTTTATGAAAATTAAACTAGCTATATATATTTTAGTCAGTGTTTCAGTTTGGTACCCCCCCCCCCTTAAACGCTTTTAAAATATAATTTCAGTAATGTAGTCCCATTACAATTTACACAGCGAATATGAAAAGACAATATCCTCTGAACTATTTTGGGGAAATGAAATTGTTAAAAACTTTGTTTGCTCTCTTGCTTTTCAAAATTACGACACTACCTGTGTTTCCTTTATACTTTAATGGAACAGCCCTATATGGTTTCTACAGTACCTGTGTTTCCTTTATACATTAATGGAACAGCCCTATATGGTTTCTACAGTACCTGTGTTTCCTTTATACATTAATGGAACAGCCCTATATGGTTTCTACAGCACCTGTGTTTCCTTTATACATTAATGGAACAGCCCTATATGGTTTCTACAGTACCTGTGTTTCCTTTATACATTAATGGAACAGCCCTATATGGTTTCTACAGTACCTGTGTTTCCTTTATACATTAATGGAACAGCCCTATATGGTTTCTACAGTACCTGTGTTTCCTTTATACATTAATGGAACAGCCCTATATGGTTTCTACAGTACCTGTGTTTCCTTTATACATTAATGGAACAGCCCTATATGGTTTCTACAGTACCTGTGTTTCCTTTATACATTAATGGAACAGCCCTATATGGTTTCTACAGTACCTGTGTTTCCTTTATACATTAATGGAACAGCCCTATATGTAACACTTTGTACTATATTGTATGGTTGTGTATATAGATGTTACAAAGTTTAGCCTTTGAATGGTAGAGATATTTTTATGGAAGAATTTTGTATGACTGTTTGTTATTATTGCCTCATAAAATGCTGTTTAAAAGAAAATGAAAGTTTTGTTGTGTTGTTTATATTATTTTGTTCTGCCTAATGGAGGTAGTAAATTAAAACTCAAAAGTTATAGAGAAATTGGTAGAATCAGGGCAAACAAAGAAAAAATACTATACAAAGTTGATAAAAAATGGGAAAAGAAGTTATGAAACTCCAAAAATACTGAACTCCTAAAGGAAAATTCAAACCAGGAAGTCCCTAACCAAATGACAAAATCAAAAGCTCAAACTTTTAAGCAAATGTGACACAAATATATAACAAGAATAACAAATGTGAAACAACAACCAAATGACACCAATATAGAACAAGAATAACAAATGTGAAACAACAACCAAATGACACCAATATAGAACAAGAATAACAAATGTGAAACAACAACCGAATGACACAAATATAGAACAAGAATAACAAATGTGAAACAACAACCGAATGACATAAATATATAACAAGAATAACAAATGTGAAACAACAACCGAATGACACAAATATATAACAAGAATAACAAATGTGAAACAACAACCAAATGACACCAATATAGAACAAGAATAACAAATGTGAAACAACAACCAAATGACACCAATATAGAACAAGAATAACAAATGTGAAACAACAACCAAATGACACAAATATAGAACAAGAATAACAAATGTGAAACAACAACCGAATGACATAAATATATAACAAGAATAACAAATGTGAAACAACAACCAAATGACACAAATATAGAACAAGAATAACAAATGTGAAACAACAACCAAATGACACAGATATAGAACAAGAATAACAAATGTGAAACAACAACCAAATGACACCAATATAGAACAAGAATAACAAATGTGAAACAACAACCAAATGACACCAATATAGAACAAGAATAACAAATGTGAAACAACAACCAAATGACACAAATATAGAACAAGAATAACAAATGTGAAACAACAACCGAATGACACAAATATAGAACAAGAATAACAAATGTGAAACAACAACCGAATGACACAAATATAGAACAAGAATAACAAATGTGAAACAACAACCGAATGACACAAATATAGAACAAGAATAACAAATGTGAAACAACAACCAAATGACACAAATATAGAACAAGAATAACAAATGTGAAACAACAACCAAATGACACAAATATAGAACAAGAATAACAAATGTGAAACAACAACCAAATGACACAGATATAGAACAAGAATAACAAATGTGAAACAACAACCAAATGACTCAGATATAGAACAAGAATAACAAATGTGAAACAACCGAATGACACAAATATATAACAAGAATAACAAATGTGAAACAACAACGGAATGACACAAATATAGAACAAGAATAACAAATGTGAAACAACAACCTAATGACACAAATATAGAACAAGAATAACAAATGTGAAACAACAACCGAATGACACAAATATAGAACAAGAATAACAAATGTGAAACAACAACCGAATGACACAAATATAGAACAAGAATAACAAATGTGAAACAACAACCGAATGACATAAATATAGAACAAGAATAACAAATGTGAAACAACAACCGAATGACATAAATATAGAACAAGAATAACAAATGTGAAACAACAACCGAATGACATAAATATAGAACAAGAATAACAAATGTGAAACAACAACCAAATGACACAAATATAGAACAAGAATAACAAATGTGAAACAACAACCAAATGACACAAATATAGAACAAGAATAACAAATGTGAAACAACAACCGAATGACACAAAAATAGAACAAGAATAACAAATGTGAAACAACAACCGAATGACACAAATATAGAACAAGAATAACAAATGTGAAACAACAACCGAATGACACAAATATAGAACAAGAATAACAAATGTGAAACAACAACCGAATGACATAAATATAGAACAAGAATAACAAATGTGAAACAACAACCGAATGACATAAATATAGAACAAGAATAACAAATGTGAAACAACAACCAAATGACACAAATATAGAACAAGAATAACAAATGTGAAACAACAACCAAATGACACAAATATAGAACAAGAATAACAAATGTGAAACAACAACCGAATGACACAAATATAGAACAAGAATAACAAATGTGAAACAACAACCGAATGACATAAATATAGAACAAGAATAACAAATGTGAAACAACAACCGAATGACATAAATATAGAACAAGAATAACAAATGTGAAACAACAACCGAATGACATAAATATAGAACAAGAATAACAAATGTGAAACAACAACCGAATGACACAAATATAGAACAAGAATAACAAATGTGAAACAACAACCAAATGACACAGATATAGAACAAGAATAACAAATGTGAAACAACAACCAAATGACACAGATATAGAACAAGAATAACAAATGTGAAACAACAACCAAATGACACAAATATAGAACAAGAATAACAAATGTGAAACAACAACCGAATGACACAAATATATAACAAGAATAACAAATGTGAAACAACAACCGAATGACACAAATATATAACAAGAATAACAAATGTGAAACAACAACGGAATGACACAAATATATAACAAGAATAACAAATGTGAAACAACAACCTAATGACACAAATATATAACAAGAATAACAAATGTGAAACAACAACCAAATGACACAAATATATAACAAGAATAACAAATGTGAAACAACAACCTAATGACACAAATATAGAACAAGAATAACAAATGTGAAACAACAACCAAATGACACAAATATAGAACAAGAATAACAAATGTGAAACAACAACCAAATGACACAAATATAGAACAAGAATAACAAATGTGAAACAACAACCGAATGACACAAATATAGAACAAGAATAACAAATGTGAAACAACAACCGAATGACACAAATATAGAACAAGAATAACAAATGTGAAACAACAACCGAATGACATAAATATAGAACAAGAATAACAAATGTGAAACAACAACCGAATGACATAAATATAGAACAAGAATAACAAATGTGAAACAACAACCGAATGACACAAATATAGAACAAGAATAACAAATGTGAAAAAACAACCAAATGACACAAATATAGAACAAGAATAACAAATGTGAAACAACAACCTAATGACACAAATATAGAACAAGAATAACAAATGTGAAACAACATCCAAATGACACAAATATAGAACAAGAATAACAAATGTGAAACAACAACCAAATGACACAAATATAGAACAAGAATAACAAATGTGAAACAACAACCAAATGACACAAATATAGAACAAGAATAACAAATGTGAAACAACAACCGAATGACACAAATATAGAACAAGAATAACAAATGTGAAACAACAACCGAATGACATAAATATATAACAAGAATAACAAGAATAACAAATGTGGAACAACAACCGAATGACATAAATATATAACAAGAATAACAAATGTGAAACAACAACCGAATGACACAAATATAGAACAAGAATAACAAATGTGAAAAAACAACCAAATGACACAAATATAGAACAAGAATAACAAATGTGAAACAACAACCAAATGACACAAATATAGAACAAGAATAACAAATGTGAAACAACAACCGAATGACACAAATATAGAACAAGAATAACAAATGTGAAACAACAACCTAATGACACAAATATAGAACAAGAATAACAAATGTGAAACAACAACCAAATGACATAAATATAGAACAAGAATAACAAATGTGAAACAACAACCAAATGACACAAATATAGAACAAGAATAACAAATGTGAAACAACAACCAAATGACATAAATATAGAACAAGAATAACAAATATATAACAAGAATAACAAATGTGAAACAACAACCTAATGACACAAATATATAACAAGAATAACAAATGTGAAACAACAACCGAATGACACAAATATATAACAAGAATAACAAATGTGAAACAACAACCAAATGACACAAATATAGAACAAGAATAACAAATGTGAAACAACAACGGAATGACACAAATATATAACAAGAATAACAAATGTGAAACAACAACCTAATGACACAAATATATAACAAGAATAACAAATGTGAAACAACAACATAATGACACAAATATATAACAAGAATAACAAATGTGAAACAACAACCGAATGACACAAATATATAACAAGAATAACAAATGTGAAACAACAACCGAATGACACAAATATATAACAAGAATAACAAATGTGAAACAACAACGGAATGACACAAATATATAACAAGAATAACAAATGTGAAACAACAACGGAATGACACAGATATATAACAAGAATAACAAATGTGAAACAACAACGGAATGACACAGATATAGAACAAGAATAACAAATGTGAAACAACAACCAAATGACACAAATATATAACAAGAATAACAAATGTGAAACAACAACCTAATGACACAAATATATAACAAGAATAACAAATGTGAAACAACAACCGAATGACACAAACATATAACAAGAATAACAAATGTGAAACAACAACCGAATGACACAAATATATAACAAGAATAACAAATGTGAAACAACAACCGAATGACATAAATATATAACAAGAATAAGAAATGTAAAACAACAACCAAATGACACAAATATATTACAAGAACCTAATGACACAAATATATAATAAGAATAACAAATGTGAAACAACAACCTAATGACACAAATATATAACAAGAATAACAAATGTGAAACAACAACCGAATGAGACAAATATATAACAAGAATAACAAATGTGAAACAACAACCGAATGACACAAACATATAACAAGAATAACAAATGTGAAACAACAACCGAATGACACAAATATATAACAAGAATAACAAATGTGAAACAACAACCGAATGACATAAATATATAACAAGAATAACAAATGTAAAACAACAACCAAATGACACAAATATATAACAAGAACCTAATGACACAAATATATAATAAGAATAACAAATGTGAAACAACAACCTAATGACACAAATATATAACAAGAATAACAAATGTGAAACAACAACCGAATGAGACAAATATATAACAAGAATAACAAATGTGAAACAACAACCGAATGACACAAATATATAACAAGAATAACAAATGTCAGGGTCAATAATGTTATAGAAGATTAAAACTAGTGCATAAGGCCTGAATATGGATGATATTCAAGGTTCTGATTTTAGATTACTTCTGCAAGGCTATTATAAACTTTAAAATGAAGGAAAATGACAATTACTGCATGGATTTATTCACAGCTTAACATTTGAAAGTCATCAATGTTAACTTAGGGGCCGTTTGACCATAAGGAATATGAAATGTATAGTCAAAATTAAATGAATCATAAGGGCATTTTTGTCTTAGGGGTTTAGACCTCTAATTAGTTTTCACATAATATAATTATTTATCAATTGGGAATATAAAACAAATATATATTGATGTATCTTCCTATATCTAATTATAGGTTATAAATCATTTCAATACTACTACTAAGCTGTTGATCACTGGGATGTTAACAGTCCACTAGAAAAAGATTTTTTTTAAAGAAGTTTGGCTGCATGCTCGATTCAGTTGACATCAGTTGTCCATGTTACTGCACCAGATACGATGTTAAACAATAAATGTATCTTCATTGATGATCGAAGCCAAAATTTTGAAAATACAAAAAGTTTTAATACAAGCATTTGGAGTGGACAAGTATATAGGTTATACAAGTACCCAGCTTCGTACTCTCTGTGTTTTTAGCTCACCTGGCATAGCCATGTGAGCTTATGCCATCACTTGGCGTCCGTCGTCGTCCGTCGTCTGTCGTCGTAAACTATTTCAAGAATCTTCTCCTCTGAAACTACTAAGCCAAATACTTTCAAACTTTAACTGAATGTTCCTTAGGGTATCTAGTTTATAAATTGTTTCCGAAGTTTTGATCTATCAACAAACATGGTCGCCACTGCTAAAAATAGAACATAGGGGTCAAATGCAGTTTTTGGCTTATATCTCAAAAACGAAAGCATTTAGAGCAAATGTGACATCGGGTAAAATGTTCATTAGGTCAAGATCTATCAGCCCTCAAATTTTCAGATGAATCAAACAACCCATTGCTGCCACTTAAAAGGAAATTTTGCAGTTTTTAGTCATTATCTTGAATATTATTATAGATAAAGATAAACTGTAAACAGCAAAAATGATCAGCAAAGTAAGATCTACAAAAAAGTTAACATGACCAATATTGTCAATTGACCCCTTAAGGAGTTATTGCCCTTTAAAGACAAATTTGCTCTATTTGTTCATCAAACTTGCTTAAATGAAAAAAATCTTCTCCTCTGAAATAACTGGGCCAAATACTCTCAAACTTTAAATGAATGTTCATTGGGGTATCTACTTTCTAAATTGTATCCGAAGTTCTGATCAATCAACAAGCATGGCAGCTGTGGCTAAAAAAAGAACATAGGGGTCAAATGCAGTTTTTGGCTTATATCTCAAAAAACTGAAGAGGGTATGATCTATCAGCCCTGAAATTTTCAGACGAATCTAACAATCCATTGTTGGGTTGTTGCCACTAAATTGGTAATTTGAAGGAAATTTTGCAGTTTTTGGTTATTATCTTGAATGTTATTGAATATAAAGATAAACTGTAAACAACAGAAATGTTTGGCAAAGTTAGATCTACAAATAATCAATATGATCAACATTTAAATGGCATTTTAAAGCAAAAATAATAATTGTGAAAGGTTTAAGCAAAACGTTTCAGGTGAGCGAATCAGGCTCCTGAGAGCCTCTTGTTTTAGATATATTTCTATTAATCCATCTGATGAGTTAAGCCTTTATGCAACTGATTTTTGTCGAGCCTGCGACTTTTGTCGTAGAAAGCTCAATATAGGGATAGTGATCCGGCAGTGGCGTTAACTAACTTCTTTAAAGTTTAATATTTTAGAAGGTGGAACTTCTGGATGCTTCATACTTTGTATATGAAGCCTCGTGTTATGAAGTTTACGTCAGTCACATGTCCAATGTCCTTGACCTCACTTTTATGGTTCAGTGACTACTTGAAAAAAAAGTTAAGATTTTCAGTAATATTGAATTCTCTCTTATTATACATAATATGATGACTATGATAAAGAATGTGGCGGGACCCCAACCTCCCCCTAACCTTGAACAGTGGTGTAACTACAACATAAGAACAAATTATAACAAGAGTGCACACACTGAAATGTCGCCTTCTTTACTAATCGTTGATATTATGTTGAAAGTCCTAAATATAAAGCTTGAATGGTTTTACACTAGTAATTTTGGGGCCCTTTATAGCTTGTTGTTCGGTGTGAGCCAAGGCTCCGTGTTGAAGGCCGTACTTTAACCTATTATGGTTTACTTTTTAAATTGTTATTTGGATGGAGAGTTGTCTCATTGGCACTCACACCACATCTTCCTATATCTCTTTATTACAACTGTCACATATACTCATTAACATTAACCAAGTCAACGAAACATTGACCAATGAACCATTAAAATGATGTCAAGGTCAGATGAACCATGCCAGGCAGACATTTACAGCTTGCAACTCTTCCAGTCAACAAATTTGGCTGACCTGTTGCTTATAGTTTAAGAAAACAGACCAAAACACAACCAGATGCTCCTCAGAGCGCAGCTTTATACGATAGCAGAAGTCGCACCCTTAATTGTTGGGTCAAGTATAGACACAACATTCAAGTCTGATACAGCTAATAATTTGACTGCAATCATATTTTTGACATAACATGAGTTTCTGACACAAAACAAATGTTTTTAGCCATAAACCCCCATAGTCAATATTAACCATCCCTTCATGGTATGGAAACTTGTGGGTTAATTTCAGAGAGACGCTGATGAAGACGACAACGTGATACCAATATAGACCTTTTTTTTTAAATTTTTGTCGTATAAAACTTAACACTGAGCAATCAACTTTGAAAATGAGGTCAAGGTCAAATAAAACCTAAGCAACTGACATAATTTAAGAAAATATTTCCATACACCCAATATAGTTGACCTATTGCATATAGTATAAGAAAAAAAGACCAAAACTCAAAAATTTAACTTTGACCATCGAACCATGAAAATTAGGTCAAGATCAGATGACACCTTCCACCTAGACATGTACACCTTACACTTATTCCATACACCAAATATAGTAGACCTATTGCATACAGTATAAGAAAAAGACCAAAACACAAAACTTGAAACTGAACTATAACCACTGAACCATAAAAATGAGGTCAAGGTCAGACGACACCTGCCAGTTGGACATGTACACTTACAGTCCTTTCATAAACCGAATAATGAAACGTAACAATTATGATGTCAATTCATGAAAAAAATCCAGTATATTGATGGTGTACTCAGTTTGAGCTTGAGCACTTTCTTGTTTGTATCAGAGTTGTTGTTTTTAAATGAATGTTGATAGTGTACTCAGTTTGAGCTTGAGCACTTTTTTTTTGTATCAGAGTTGTTGTTTTACCATGTATATTGATGGTGTACTCAGTTTGAGCTTGAGCACTTTTTGTTTGTATTAGAGTTGTTGTTTAATAATGTGTGTTGATGGTGTACACAGTTTGAGCTTGAGCACTTTTTGTTTGTATCAGAGTTGGTGTTTTACAAGGTATATTGATGGTGTACTCAGTTTGAGCTTGAGAAATTTTTGGTTGTATTAGAGTTGTTGTTTTACAATGTATGTTGATGGTGTACTTAGTTTAAGCTTGTACCCTTTTTGTTTGTATCAGAGTTGTTGTTTTACAATGTATGTTGATGGTGTACTCAGTTTGAGCTTGAACACTTTTTGGTTGTATCAGAGTTGTTGTTTTACAATGTATGTTGATGGTGTACTTAGTTTAAGCTTGAACACTTTTTTGTTTGTATCAGAGTTGTTGTTTTACAAGGTATGTTGATGGTGTACTCAGTTTGAGCTTGAACACTTTTTGTTTGTATCAGAGTTGTTGTTTTACAATGTATGTTGATGGTGTACTCAGTTTGAGCTTGAACACTTTTTGTTTGTATCAGAGTTGTTGTTTTACAATGTATGTTGATGGTGCAATCAGTTTGAGCTTGCCCACTTTTTGTCTGTATCAGAGTTGTTGTTTTACAATGTATATTGATGGTGTACTCAGTTTGAGCTTGAGCACCTTTTTGTTTGTATTAGAGTTGTTGTTTTACAATGAATGTTGAGGGTGTACTCAGATTAAGCTTGAGCACTTTTTGTTTGTATTAGAGTTGTTGTTTTACAATGATTAATGATGGTGTACTCTGTTTGAGCTTGAGCACTTTTTGTTTATTTCAGAGATGTTGTTTCACAATGAATGGTGATGGTGTACTCAGTTTGAGCTTGAGAACTTGTTGATTGTATCAGAGTTGTTGTTTTACCATGTATATTGTTGGTGTACTCATATAAACACTGAACCATAGAAATGAGGTCAAGGTCAGATGACACCTGCCAGTTGGACATGAACACTTACAGTCCTTTCATAAACTGAATAATGAAACGTAACAATAATGATGCCAATTCATGAAAAAAATCCCCAGTATATTGATGGTGTACTCAGTTTGAGCTTGAGCACTTTCTTGTTTGTATCAGAGTTGTTGTTTTTAAATGAATGTTGATAGTGTACTCAGTTTGAGCTTGAGCACTTTTTGTTTGTATCAGAGTTGGTGTTTTACAAGGTATATTGATGGTGTACTCAGTTTGAGCTTGAGAACTTTTTGGTTGCATTAGAGTTGTTGTTTTACAATGTATGTTGATGGTGTACTTAGTTTAAGCTTGCACCCTTTTTGTTTGATCAGAGTTGTTGTTTTACAATGTATGTTGATGGTGTACTTAGTTTAAGCTTGAACACTTTTTGGTTGTATCAGAGTTCTTGTTTTACAATGTATGTTGATGGTGTACTTAGTTTAAGCTTGAACACTTTTTTGTTTGTATCAGAGTTGTTGTTTTACAAGGTATGTTGATGGTGTACTCAGTTTGAGCTTGAACACTTTTTGTTTGTATCAGAGTTGTTGTTTTACAATGTATGTTGATGGTGTACTCAGTTTGAGCTTGCACCCTTTTTATTTGTATCAGAGTTGTTGTTTTACAATGTTTGTTGATGGTGTAATCAGTTTGAGCTTGAGCACTTTTTGTCTGTATCAGAGTTGTCGTTTACAATGTATATTGATGGTGTACTCAGTTTGAGCTTGAGCACTTTTTGTTTGTATTAGAGTTGTTGTTTTACAATGCTTAATGATGGTGTACTCTGTTTGAGCTTGAGCACTTTTTGTTTATTTCAGAGATGTTGTTTCACAATGAATGGTGATGGTGTACTCAGTTTGAGCTTAAGAACTTGTTGGTTGTATCAGAGTTGTTGTTTTACCATGTATATTGATGGTGTACTCATATAACCACTGAACCATAACAATGAGGTCAAGGTCAGATGACACCTGCCAGTTGGACATGAACACTTACAGTCCTTTCATAAACTGAATAATGAAACGAAACAATAATGATGCCAATTCATGAAAAAAATCCAGTATATTGATGGTGTACTCAGTTTGAGCTTGAGCACTTTCTTGTTTGTATCAGAGTTGTTGTTTTTCAATGAATATTGATAGTGTACTTAGTTTGAGCTTGAGCACTTTTTTTTTGTATCAGAGTTGTTGTTTTACCATGTATATTGATGGTGTACTCAGTTTGAGCTTGAGCATTTTTTGTTTGTATTAGAGTTGTTGTTTTACAATGTGTGTTGATGGTGTACACAGTTTGAGCTTGAGCACTTTTTTGTTTGTATCAGAGTTGGTGTTTTACAAGGTATATTGATGGTGTACTCAGTTTGAGCTTGAGAACTTTTTGGTTGTATTAGAGTTGTTGTTTTACAAGGTATATTGATGGTGTACTCAGTTTGAGCTTGAACACTTTTTGTTTGTATCAGAGTTGTTGTTTTACAATGTATGTTGATGGTGTACTTAGTTAAAGCTTGCACCCTTGTTGTTTGTATCAGAGTTGTTGTTTTACAATGTATGTTGATGGTGTACTTAGTTTAAGCTTGAACACTTTTTTGTTTGTATCAGAGTTGTTGTTTTACCATGTATGTTGATGGTGTACTCAGTTTGAGCTTGAACACTTTTTGTTTGTATCAGAGTTGTTGTTTTACAATGTATGTTGATGGTGTACTC
This sequence comes from Mytilus trossulus, assembly GCF_036588685.1. Taxonomy (NCBI): domain Eukaryota; kingdom Metazoa; phylum Mollusca; class Bivalvia; order Mytilida; family Mytilidae; genus Mytilus; species Mytilus trossulus. The sequence goes on along the minus strand of NC_086379.1, from coordinate 329,897 downwards.
AGTTTGAGCTTGCACCCTTTTTGTTTGTATCAGAGTTGTTGTTTTACAATGTATGTTGATGGTGCAATCAGTTTGAGCTTGCCCACTTTTTGTCTGTATCAGAGTTGTTGTTTTACAATGTATATTGATGGTGTACTCAGTTTGAGCTTGAGCACCTTTTTGTTTGTATTAGAGTTGTTGTTTTACACTGAATATTGAGGGTGTACTCAGATTAAGCTTGAGCACTTTTTGTTTGTATTAGAGTTGTTGTTTTACAATGATTAATGATGGTGTACTCTGTTTGAGCTTGAGCACTTTTTGTTTATTTCAGAGATGTTGTTTCACAATGAATGGTGATGGTGTACTCAGTTTGAGCTTGAGAACTTGTTGATTGTATCAGAGTTGTTGTTTTACCATGTATATTGATGGTTTACTCATATAACCACTGAACCATAAAAATGAGGTCAAGGTCAGATGAAACCTGCCAGTTGGACATGTACACTTACAGTCCTTTCATAAACCGAATAATGAAACGTAACAATTATAATGCCAATTCATGAAAAAAATCCAGTATATTGATGGTGTACTCAGTTTGAGCTTGAGCACTTTCTTGTTTGTATCAGAGTTGTTGTTTTACAATGTATGTTGATGGTGTACACAGTTTGAGCTTGAGTACTTTTTGTTTGTATCATAGTTGTTGTTTTACCATGTATATTGATGGTGTACACAGTTTGAGCTTGAACACTTTTTGTTTGTATCAGAGTTGTTGTTTTACAATGTATGTTGATGGTGTACACAGTTTGAGCTTGAGTACTTTTTGTTTGTATTAGAGTTGTTGTTTTACAATGATTAATGATGGTGTACTCTGTTTGAGCTTGAGCACTTTTTGTTTATTTCAGAGATGTTGTTTCACAATGAATGGTGATGGTGTACTCAGTTTGAGCTTGAGAACTTGTTGATTGTATCAGAGTTGTTGTTTTACCATGTATATTGATGGTTTACTCATATAACCACTGAACCATAAAAATGAGGTCAAGGTCAGATGAAACCTGCCAGTTGGACATGTACACTTACAGTCCTTTCATAAACCGAATAATGAAACGTAACAATTATAATGCCAATTCATGAAAAAAATCCAGTATATTGATGGTGTACTCAGTTTGAGCTTGAGCACTTTCTTGTTTGTATCAGAGTTGTTGTTTTACAATGTATGTTGATGGTGTACACAGTTTGAGCTTGAGTACTTTTTGTTTGTATCATAGTTGTTGTTTTACCATGTATATTGATGGTGTACACAGTTTGAGCTTGAACACTTTTTGTTTGTATCAGAGTTGTTGTTTTACAATGTATGTTGATGGTGTACACAGTTTGAGCTTGAGTACTTTTTGTTTGTATCAGAGTTGTTGTTTTGCAAATTATGTTGATGGTGTACTCAGTTTGAGCTTGAGCACTTTTTGTTGGTATCAGAGTTGTTGTTTTCTTCAAATTTTTACAATGTAGGTTGTGTACCTTCTCAAAACAACTGATTGGTCATTATACATTTGCCATTCATTGTAATTCTTTCAATCTGTTTTTAAGGTTAGAATAAATAATGTTTGTGTAAAGAATACAGAGCAGTCGTCATCTGAATCGGACAATTCATAGAGAATATTATTTCGAAGAATGTTGAATGGGATCTATAATTTGTGCTTGTATATAATTCTAGAGACCATGAGATTTGTAATGATATGTTATCTTTCACTTGTGTTTTGTATGCGTTCAAATGTATGCTTTAAGCGCAAATAGGGACTTTCCCTTTCAGCATCAATTAACTACCTATTATATAGGTGCCTTCTACAACCGAGTCACACTATCAATGTCATTAACTATTCACGGCAATATAATTTGCATTGTGATGATTTTGTATCTATGGTTAAACTGTTTATATTGGTTACAGTTCAACAGAAGCCTTATTGTATATATTTGTATTATACTTTAATAAACATAGAAAAGAGTAAGATGTTTCGCGGGTAAACTTTGGGTCAGGTTCAATGTAAAGGGGTGTTCCGTAGGAAACTCAGATACGAGTAATGAGACACTTTTGTAGAACACCCCTCCTTCAATAATGGTACGGCTACCATTGGGGTATATAAGCAGGAGAGATTCCTAGCTCAGGGTCGATTGTCAGAAGTTTGAAGACGAAGACCTGAAGTACGGTACGTGGATATTTGAGATCGCTGTCTCTTATATATTAAATATTGTGTTAGTATTACTAAGAGTAATAAAGAACAGGTCGGTGCCTGTTATAAATACGGACTTGTACATTTACAAGCGGAACCGTATTGTACCGTATAGGACAAGTGTGAGTCTGTGTGACCACCTTGTAGAGTACATAATTGTACAAGAGGAAGAAAGACAAGTGCGTAAACTTGTAGGGTACATTATTGTACCAGGAGGACAAGTTTGTTCCTGACCCAAGGACAAATTTGTAAGAGTACAAATTTGTACCAGTTGTATATATTTAAAGTAGAATTGTTTAAGATAGTTTATTGGAGATTGCAAAGAGCAGTTGTATATATTTTGGTTCATTGGCGTATATATTTGAATGTAGATTATTTGTTATACATTTTGTAAATAGAGCAATTTTGGATCCAGTATCAAACTGGTAACGGACACATTCTAAATTAAAATAGACACGCTTACCCTGTGTACACGTTACATAATTTGGTGGCAGCGGTGGGATCCAAATTGTTCATTTTAAATCCATAGTGAAAGATTATATATCCAAATTTGATCATCTAATAAACTTATATCCAAACTGTCTTGTGAGAATTTACTGTTCACTTTTGCACAGATCATATTTGTTCAAACTGTTCACTTTTGCACAGATCAAAATTGTCCTGTTAATGTTTTAAATTTCCCACGGTTAAATTACGATTATTATTTACATTAAGGATTAACGATCGATAGTGGTACAGGCAAAATTTTGATTGACATTTATTACGTTGTACATTTATGACATTGTGTTGATATTATTATATTGTGAATGCATAGTTATATCGCAAATTAAAGTACAAAAATGTCTTTTGACGACGAATTGACAAAACAAATTGAAGGTATGGAAGAGGCAAGGTATAGAAACAGTTTTGTTTCGTCTACACCTAAAGATCAGGGTGTTCGTCCAAAAGATACTTTTATAAAAAGAAATGATTCGGGTCTGGGATCAAGAGGGGCCTCATTGTCAAGGAAGGGAGATAATGAAAAGGTTGATTTACCAACATTCAATAACCCGAATATGCACAAAACTGTTAAATTTTCCCAAATTGATTTAAAGGAAGGGGACACTTTGCCTTTACCTATAGATAATAGTTACATTAGGGAAAAAGACAAAACTGACAAATCAAAGTACAGACATACTGGAAACACAGATAATTCTGGTGTGAAAATTAAACCATGTCAATATAACGGTAGCACATCATGGACGGACTATTTGTCCCATTTTGAAATGTGTGCACTTGTAAATAATTGGTCGGAAAACCAAAAAGGGTTATATTTGGCAGTATCGTTAATGGGACAAGCACAGGCTGTACTTGGAGATTTACCAAGTGAGAAAAGACAAAAGTTTTCCGATCTAGTCAGCGCACTTGAAGAGCGATTCGCGCCTTCTAGTCAAACTGAGTTATATAGAGTTCAGTTTAAAGAAAGACGTCAAAAAGCCAGCGAATCACTTCCCGAATTAGGCCAGTCAATTCGGAGATTGTCCAACTTGGCATATCCTACTGTCCCATTGGACGTACGTGAAACTTTCGGGAAAGAGCAGTTTATTGACGCGCTCGTTGATTCGGAAATGCGACTCAGAATAAAACAATCGCGACCGAAAGGTTTAAATGATGCCGTGAGACTTGCTGTTGAACTAGAGGCGTACAATAAAGCCGAAAATAAAGTAAGAGAGAGACAAGGTTATTTACGGCAAACTAATAACGATGACGAATTAAGTAGGGGAGAAAAGATTACAAATAGTGACTCGCCAAACAAAGACATAGCATCATGGATGCAAACAATGGAGAAAAGTCTAAGTACACTCACGACTGAAATGGCAAAATTAAAAAATAATGGTACAAATGAGGGGTCTTATAATTCTAAAACGAGATATACCCAAAGTAAGAGGACAAATAATGGTTGTTACAATTGTGGCAAATTTGGTCATTTAGCAAGGGACTGTCGCCTACCCCGAAGAAATCAGAACCATTATAATAGAAATAAGGGGGATGGGTCTGTCAAAACAGTAGTGAAAACTAGGAAACAAAATAACCGTAAGACAAATGAAGGTGCGGTTACAACAGCATCAGAAGATGCTGGTATGTATGTCAAACTAAATGTAGGAGACATTGAAGCCAAGTTTGTGGTTGATACAGGAGCAACTTTGACATTGGTATCTTCCAAGTTATACGATATGTTGACTCCATTAGATAAATCATATCTAAGTGAAGTTAAGACAAGTGTTAGGTCAGTATGTGGCACTAAGCTAGAGCTTCGTGGAAAAGGCAGGTTCAATCTGCACTTCGGTCCAAATATGTTGCAATCTGAAGCTGTTGTGACTGATCTGCAAGTTGACGGTATACTTGGTTTGGATTTCATGAAAAGACATAATTGTTTAATTGATGTTAAGAATGGACACTTTTGTATTGGGGATTTTAAGGTAGATTTGTGTTTTCAGGGATCAATAGGCTGTTACCGAGTGGTTGCTTCAGAAGCGGTTGTTATACCGCCAAGGTCAGAAATTGTCATTAATGGCACGGTTTGTTTAGCAGAAGGTCAGAAATTACCTGCTGACAATGCTTTATTAGAGGCAAATGAGCATGCAGGGAAAGACTACATTTTGACTGCTAGAACGTTGGTAAGGTCAGGCGAAAAAGTCCCTGTTAGATTAATGAACACAGAACTAGATCCTAAGACAATCTATCCTGGTACAACTATAGCCCAAATGTCTGGTGTTGAACAAGTACTAGATGGTAATATTGGTTCAAATGAACAGACACATAACGGACTTAGACCAGATTTACAAGATTTGTTAGACAGGACATCAGATGAATTGACTTCGAAAGACAAACAAAAAGTAAAATCTTTGTTGATAGAAAATCAGAACTTGTTTGCTTCATCTGATGTTGACTTGGGAAGGACCAATCTCGTAAAACATGAAATCAATACGGGAAACGCAAGGCCGTTTAAAGAACCGCCTCGTCGTACACCGTATCATTTGAACAAGGTGGTTAATGACAACCTTGACAAAATGTTACAAAAAGGGATAATTGAACCCTCCCATAGTCCCTGGGCGGCAGGGATAGTCTTAGTTAAGAAAAAGGACGACACTTACCGCTTTTGCGTAGATTATAGACGCTTAAACAGTGTTACTCTTAATAAAGACGCGTACCCTTTACCAAGGATTGACGATTCGTTGGATCATTTAGCAGGAAATAAATGGTACAGTACTCTGGACTGTTGTTCAGGATATTGGCAGGTGGAGCTTGCCGAAAATGACAAACACAAAACCGCTTTTGCAACGCGAAGGGGTTTATTTCAATTTAGAGTCATGCCGTTTGGGTTGTGTTGCGCTGCACAGACATTTGAGCGATTGATGGAAACCATACTAGCTGGTTTACAGTGGGAAACATGTCTGGTTTACATTGACGATATAATCGTTTTTGGAAAAACACTAGATGGTATGCTTGATAATTTAAGAGACGTTTTTGATAGGCTTAAATCGGCTGGTTTAAAGCTGAAGGCAAAGAAGTGCACCTTGTGTACCACCAAGGTTCGTTTCTTAGGACATATTGTCTCTGAGGAAGGAATATCAACCGACCCAGACAAGATTAAGGCTGTTAAAGAGTGGCCCACACCTACACATGTAACTGAAGTTCGTTCCTTTTTAGGTCTTTGTGGGTACTATAGGAAATTTATTAAAAACTTTGCCCACATTGCTAAACCGTTACACAAAATTACAGAGAAAGAAACAAAATTTGTTTGGAATTTAGATTGTCAAGATGCTTTTGATCAATTGAAAGGCAAGTTGATAAACGCTCCAGTTCTTGCATATCCAGATTTTAACAAAGAATTCATTTTGGATACTGATGCAAGCAATTTGGCAGTCGGAGCTGTCCTGACACACAAATCTGATGAAGGGCTTGAACATGTTGTGGCTTATGCTAGTCGTACACTTTCAAAATCAGAACGGAGGTACTGTGTGACACGCAAGGAGTTGCTTGCTGTGGTTTGTTTTGTTAAACATTTCAAACCATACCTTTATGGTAGAAAATTCACAGTACGAACTGATCACGGATCCTTAAAGTGGTTACTTAACTTTAAGAACCCAGAAGGACAGATAGCTAGGTGGATAGAGACACTAGGTTCATTTGAGATGCAAATTCAGCATCGACCAGGAGTGCAACATAGGAATGCAGACGCTCTTAGTCGTATTCCTTGCAAACAATGTGGCTATCATTCTGGTTTAGAAAATGAAATTGCTTTGACTGAGACTGAAAACCAACATGACAATGTTAATGCTATCACCCGGTTTGATAGTAGTAATGACAGAGATGATGACAGTGAAGATCATGATCTGTCTTTAAAGGAAATTCAAAATAATGATCATGACCTGAATATAGTGACAAAATGGGTAGAAACAGACGGACGTCCTGATTACAAAGATATTTCAGATAAGGGATTTTTCTTGAGATCACTTTGGAATCAATGGAACAATTTAGAGATAAGAGACGGACTTATTTACAGACGATTTGAAGACCCTGCAAACAAAATTGTTAAAATGCAGGCTATCATTCCTTTGTCAGAACGTAAAAAGGTATTACAATTTTCTCATGATGATAAATGTTCTGCTCATTTGGGTATCCATAAAACTTTGGCAAAAATTAGACAATCTTATTATTGGCCTGGATTACAAAACGACGTCAGGACTTACGTAAACGGATGTGACAAATGTGTAAAGCGAAAAAGTCCACAAAAGTCCAAAAGAGCTCCAATGGCTTTAGTTGAAGCTAATGGGCCAATGGAAAGGATAGCTACAGATATCCTTGGTGAGTTGCCAGAAACAGAGAGTGGTAACAAATATATATTGGTAGTTTCTGACTATTACACAAAGTGGACAGAATCTTTTGCCATGCCAAATATGGAAGCTAAGACTGTAGCTAAGATTATTGTTGAAGAAGTCATTGTAAGATTTGGTGTTCCTCATTGGATACATTCAGATCAAGGCAGGCAATTTGAAAGCTTGTTGTTTCAAGAGATGTGTTGTATTCTCAACATAAAGAAAACACGTACCACCCCATATCATCCGAAATCTGATGGTATGGTGGAAAGATTTAATAAGACTCTTGCGACAATGTTAAGTTCATTTGTGGAACAGAACCAGAGAGACTGGGATGAATACATTCCTTTTGTCATGATGGCATATAGGGCATCTGAGCACGAGACTACTGGACAAACGCCGAATAGTCTCATGTTAGGTAGGGAACTATCAACCCCTTTAGACATCATGTATGAAATGCCACCATCAGTTAAAGATATCCCTGCACATAAATGGGCTTGGGAACTTAAAGAGAAGTTAGAACACTCTCACAGCTTTGTCAGAGGTAAAATTAAAGGACAAATGCGCAGACAGAAACACTATCACGACCTCAAACTGTCATATCAAAATTTCAGAAAAGATGATGAGGTATACGTCTATTTCCCAGTAAAGAAACCTGGGATGTCTTCAAAACTGACTAGTTTCTGGAAAGGTCCTTTCAAAATTCTCAACAAATACGGCGACCTTACATATAAAGTTGACTGTGGATACAGAGGAAAACCACAAGTCATACATGTCGACAGACTTAAGAAAAAGAACAAACAGACATTAAGGACAGAATCGGATAACACTTTTGTTCCATTAGTCACTGAAAACAATAGTGTTGAAGATGGTCCTATGGACATGATAGAGACTCAATATCTGCAAGACATAGCTGTACACGAGTCAACTTTGCCAGTTGAAGAAACTCAGGAAATTAGTGATGAAGGGCGCCGTCCAAGGCGAAAACCAGCTTGGATGGCAGATTATGTTGTTAAATAGATTTTGTACATTTATTTGAAGTATGTGTATATAGTATTTCTATGTTTTATCCGTTTGAAACATGTTAAAGATAGTTTTAGACATGCGGGACGCATGTGTTTTTGAGGCGTGGGTTATGTGATGATTTTGTATCTATGGTTAAACTGTTTATATTGGTTACAGTTCAACAGAAGCCTTATTGTATATATTTGTATTATACTTTAATAAACATAGAAAAGAGTAAGATGTTTCGCGGGTAAACTTTGGGTCAGGTTCAATGTAAAGGGGTGTTCCGTAGGAAACTCAGATACGAGTAATGAGACACTTTTGTAGAACACCCCTCCTTCAATAATGGTACGGCTACCATTGGGGTATATAAGCAGGAGAGATTCCTAGCTCAGGGTCGATTGTCAGAAGTTTGAAGACGAAGACCTGAAGTACGGTACGTGGATATTTGAGATCGCTGTCTCTTATATATTAAATATTGTGTTAGTATTACTAAGAGTAATAAAGAACAGGTCGGTGCCTGTTATAAATACGGACTTGTACATTTACAAGCGGAACCGTATTGTACCGTATAGGACAAGTGTGAGTCTGTGTGACCACCTTGTAGAGTACATAATTGTACAAGAGGAAGAAAGACAAGTGCGTAAACTTGTAGGGTACATTATTGTACCAGGAGGACAAGTTTGTTCCTGACCCAAGGACAAATTTGTAAGAGTACAAATTTGTACCAGTTGTATATATTTAAAGTAGAATTGTTTAAGATAGTTTATTGGAGATTGCAAAGAGCAGTTGTATATATTTTGGTTCATTGGCGTATATATTTGAATGTAGATTATTTGTTATACATTTTGTAAATAGAGCAATTTTGGATCCAGTATCAAACTGGTAACGGACACATTCTAAATTAAAATAGACACGCTTACCCTGTGTACACGTTACAGCATTATATTTTTACTTATCTGAATCTACAAAATGTGCACGTAACTATATACAACTTTTTCAGTATGTACTTTACTATTTGAGTGCTTGAAAATTTTTATAGGTATACAGCTGGAGAAAAGAAATTGTTCGTGCATGACACACATGGTAATGCAATGGGCCTTGGAGGTGATTGAGAGTACGAATGGACTCCCATTATAGAGCATCTATTTGACTCTACGTGATAGTCGTAGATTACATACTGAGAGGCGGTGGTGCAATTGTCTCCTCCAGCTAACCAACAAACAAACAATATCATTATCATGTATGTATATGTAAGTACAAACTATTCTTAAGTCGGTAAGAAAATGCATGTTGTGCTACCCAGTTGCCTCAAAACAGTGCTTATTAGTATTAATTCATATATGTCATCACATGGACAACACATGCATGTGAAATAAACAAACAAAAAATATATTAATATTTGTGATTTGTTTGACAATGTTTGAGTTTTGTTTGACAATATTTGAGTTTTGTTTAACAATAATATTTGTGCTTTGTAATAGTTGTGCTTGTTTGACAATATTTGTGCTTTGTTTGACAATATTTGTGCTTTGTTTGACAATATTTGTGCTTTGTATGACAATATGTATGCTTTGTTTGACAATAGTTGTGCTTTGTTTTACATTATTTGTGCTTTGTATCACAATATTTGTGCTTTGTATCACAATATTTGTGCTTTGTATCACAATATTTGTGCTTTGTTTGACAATATTTGTGCTTTGTATGACAATATTTGTGCTTTTTAATAGTTATGCTTTGTTTGACAATATTTGTGCTTTGTTTGACAATATTTGTTTCTTGTATGACAATATTTGTGCTTTGTAGTAGTTATGCTTTGTTTGACAATATTTTTGTGCTTTGTTTGACAATATTTGTGCTTTGTTTGACAATATTTGTGCTTTGTTTGACAATATTTGTGCTTTGACAATGTTTGTGTTTTGTTTGACAATAGTTGTGCTTTGAATGACAATATTTGTGCTTTGTAATAGTTATGCTTTGTTTAACAATAGTTGTGCTTTGTTTGACAATATTTGTTGATTGTTTGACAAAATTTGTGCTTTGTATGACAATATTTGTGCTTTGTTTTTTGACATTTGTGCTTTGTATGACAATATGTGTGCTTTGTTTGACAATATTTGTGCTTTGTATGACAATATTGATGCTTTGTTTGACAATATTTGTGCTTTGTTTGACAATATTTGTGCTTTGTATGACAATATTTGTGCTTTGTTTGACATTATTTATGCTTTGTATGACAATATTTGTGCTTTGTTTGACAATATTTGTGCTTTGTATGACAATATTTGTGCTTTGTAATTTATGAAAATAAAGAGACATTAAATCTCATATCAAAGTATTAAAAGCTACAAGTATATAGCAACTGGGCTAGATGAAATCCCATTTTGGGGGAATGGTCCTTGGAAACGGGTTTTGATATTCATTAGGGTTCAAATGACAATTTTTATTTAGCCTTTGTTTCAGTTGTGATTTTTTTTTCATTTTTTTCATTTTTTTATTTCTTTTCTTGACCTCTGTGAATCAGATGAGCGACTACAGGCTCCTTCGGCGTCTTGTAAAAGTTCATGAACCAATCACCAATCAATAATTCAATAATATTTGTTTAGATTTTAATAATATAATTGCCGAGTACGTGCCGTTTGGATGATTTCGGAAGTTGCTGCGTTTAGAAATATAAAAGCACTTGTTCAAATCTGCTCAAAATCGAATGGAAAATCGTATCGTGTGAACAAATACAGAAAACGTTGTACCATTTACCTGTGCGACGGTGTCAAATCGGACGCAAAATCGAATCGTGTAAACGCACCTGAAGACTAAATTATCATGTACGTACACATCCAACATCCAATGCATTTAGTGTAAAGACGTCATAAACAGTCCATATGTGTCCTTTTAAAATTTACAACAGATTCCGACTTTAAAAACCCATTTGTAATATCAATTTTTTGAAGACATGCTTCGGATATTCATCCGATCTATTTTTATGAAGGAGATAATGGGTCATTGATCCTGAGCATTTTTTTCAAATTTTCCGAACAGTTCTGTCCTTTTCAATGACCTCTCGTCAAACTAGAACTACAATACTAAACGAAAGGGAGGGGGCAATACATTTTTTTCTTATAATAATCTGTTTTGGGCCATTTCAAGATGTTGTTAAATTAACTATTATTTGAAACTACATATTAACTGTGTTCAATCCACTGTCGGTGGCTTAGTGGTATGTAAGTAGTTACTACTGTATTCAATAGCCAGTCAACACTGAGGTTGTAAGTTCGAACCCCGTTCGTGACAGAAAGCAAGTTACAGAATCAAATTATAAAATTTATAATCGATTTAGGAAACAGGAACCGAAAGTTAGAAGACAATTTTACCCGCCTTGAAGAGAAATTACATAAACTGCAAGATCACAACGCAATCCAGCAAACAGAGTTATTAAAGTCAAAGGACAAAACCGATTTGCTAGAACATGAATTGTCCTCTTTGAAAAACTTACAAAGTATACAACAATTGCAGTCGTTATATTCTTTGGAGCAGAGTGTCCAAACAATAAGTTCGAAAGTAAATGTTTTGAGTAGTCATGAGCTAGTTCGAATCCTGGTACCTTTGATAACTGTTTGCTGAACATTTTTGCTGTGTACAGTTTATCGTTATCTTCAATAATATTCAAGATAATGTTGTTAACGTAAAATTTAACTTATAAGTTTGTCAAATGATTAAAAAAATCAGCATTATGTACTTGTCTCGACTTTGCTGATGTACTATGGACTTACTTACTCTGATCATTTTATAAATGCAGTTTTTACCAACGAACACATTACACAAAAAAAGAAAAAAAGTATATGTCCAAGTGGATGACCGCATTTATAACCTTAGATAGTGGTGTAACAACACAATTCTGTAGAATATAGAACATTTTTGCTGTGTACAGTTTATCGTTATCTTCAATAATATTCAAGATAATGTTGTTAACGTAAAATTCCGAGCGTTTCTAATTTACAACTAAACACCGTCTTTGTAGAATAATACAGGCACGATTTATTCACACTGCATGTATTATAATTGTTTGATACTTCAGTTTTTTCCAAAAAGTGACATAACTTTTACATAGTTTATTTTTAACATACTGACATATCGAACCAATTGATTGGTCAAAATTTGGTAATTCAATATACAGACGTCATATAAAAATACAAAACACTCGGCATACACTCCGACAGTTCAAACCATTTCTTTCATCTTGTTCATTCGTCAACACATCTATCCCTTGTTACGTCCGAGTGGTTATCGCACAACGTCAAAATACGGAAAACAACGTTAACACTGTTTTGCATAAGCATGCACGGACATGAAGACAAGTCACGGTCACAACAATTATAATCAAAAACTGCAAAATTTCCTTAAAATGACCAACCAGAGATATATGCCAAAAACTGCATTTGACCCTTATGTTCTATTTTTAGCCATGGTGGCCATATTTGTCGATGGCTCAAAACTTCGGATACCATTTATAAACTAGATATCCTAAAGAAATATTAATAGTTTACGCAAAATTTTCCTAAAACTATCAATTTAGTGCCATCATCCCAACAATGAAAGGGTTGTTCGATTCGTCTGAAAATTTCAGGGCTGATAGATCTTGACCAATTTAAAGATACCCTATGCCATAATAGGCTCTATTGTCCGGAACTGTCAACTATGTGTTAGCTCGCTCTCTCTCTTGGCTCTCCATTGTAAACCAAAGATCCTTGTATACATGTGATAATCTAAAGCTGTATTAAACAAGTAACATTCAATTGCAGTTAAGTAATGACTTAATGCCCTGGTGTAGTTTCATCTTAACTGGCGCTAAGGAACATTAATTTAGAGTTTAAAGGTATTTGGCCATTAGTTTCAAGAAGACTTTTGAAATACTTGACGAGAAGTGATGGCCGGTGAACTAAAAATATTATTTTATACAAATAAACCATTGCAAGGAGCGTATTCCTGCTGCAACCACTGACTCAAACTAATTGAATGACTATACAAATAAAAATGAACGTAATAAAATTATCTACCCAATCCATGATCCATGCTGCCAAGGTTAGTTTATTTACTAATATTATTGTTACTTATAAGTTTGTCAAATGATTAAAAAAATCAGCATTATGTACTTGTCTCGACTTTGCTGATGTACTATGGACTTACTTACTCTGATCATTTTATAAATGCAGTTTTTACCAACGAACATATTACACAAAAAAAGAAAAAAAGTATATGTCCAAGTGGATGACCGCATTTATAACCTTAGATAGTGGTGTAACAACACAATTCTGTAGAATATAGCGTATTTCGAATAAATTTTAAAGCGAAAGATATAAAGTTGACAGAGATAAAACATCATAAAGAAATGTCAGACATCTAGTTGGGAAATATGTCATGGTAAAACCACTTCCACTAAGATAAATCACGTCTGTAAGTTAAATTTGGAACTTTATCTGGTGAGGTGCAACTTGTTATCATAAAGTATTGAACGGAACGGATAGGTGATCTTTGCGCCGGAGATTGAACGTGATTAGTCCCTCAACATGCTAAAGCTAACACTTTTTGTTACTTGTACATATTTTGTGTCAAATTCTGGATTTCTGTTGGAAAAAAATACTTCATCCAGCGGACAATCGTCAACTTTGAGCACCCAGTATCTTAGTGTAACCGAATATCTTAGCGATAAAACACGAATTAATTCTGAACTTCAGGAAATCCGTCGCGATCATGACAGGACGTTAGGTATATTAACAACGCAGTTACAGGAACGTCTTGTCGCTATTGAGAAAAGTGTGACAGAAAGCAAGTTACAGAATCAAACTATCATCGATTTAGGAAACAGGAATCGAGAGTTAGAAGACAATTTTACCCGCCTTGAAGAGAAATTACATCAACTGCAAGATCACAACGCAATCCAGCAAACAGAGTTATTAAAGTCAAAGGACAAAACCGATTTGCTAGAACATGAATTGTCCTCTTTGAAAAACTTACAAAGTATACAACAATTGCAGTCGTTATATTCTTTGGAGCAGAGTGTCCAAACAATAAGTTCGAAAGTAAATGTTTTGAGTAGTCATGAGCTAGTTCGAAATCAAGATTTCATTGCCCTTCATAATCTAACAAGCATTCAGTTTGCAAAGCTTGAAAAACAGACAGGAAATTTAACCGGTCGAATAGAAGACATATTCAGAGAAGCAAATACAACGAATATTCATATAGAAACACTTTTGAAATTGAATATTGATAAACTGAATGTCACTGCACAAAATCAAATACAACAATTAGAACGAACATTAAAACTTTACGAGCAACAACAAAACAAGACTTTGGACTTAGCCATGCAACAGATTCACACGAATAGCTTGGATGTTGTGGTAGCAGCATGTCGTGAATCTGGAACCGCAACCTTGTCTACAGGGACGATCATTAAGTTTGACAAAGTCAGAACCGTACACGAGTACAATAGCGTGCCATCATTTACTTCAACCGGAAAATTCAACTGTGAAATTTCTGGGTTTTATTTTATATCAGTTGTTATAGGAACGCATTCGGAAGAAGGTGGGTTTAAAATAATGAAAAATTCAGAAATTATAACAAATGGATGGCATACTCCACCATCCAAAAGTTGGACTCGCACCGCTTCATCATTTATAGCACTTTTCTTACAAAAAGGTGACAATATTTCGATTTTGACTTTACGATCAATGGCTGTGTCTAAAGGTAATATATCGTGTATTACCATATTTAAGATATAGAATCCGAACGGGATAACTTTTATAAAACACTGTGTTGCCATACTTGCTTGCTACTTATCAAATAAAATAACATTGGTTCGTGTTGTTTATTCTTTAGTTCACTATGTTGTGTCATTGTTACTATTGTTTGTCTGTTTGTCTTTTTCATTTTAAGCCATGGCGTTGTCAGTTTATTTTATATTCACGAGTTTGACTGTCCCTTTGGTATCTTTCGTCCCTCTTTTAGTCCCCAAGTAGATTTTTATTGATAATATCAACTTCTTGTGAAAGAAAACTTTTTGGTCATTTGACTTAGGCCGTGTTCACACCAAACGCCATATACAGTAAACAGTCTATGGAAGAAGCATATCGATCAAAACGTTTCTTATATCAACGAGCGATATAAATGTCTTATATCAACGAGTTGCATTGTGGGAAATTTCAGACGAATGTTAGCATTTGTGCGAAGAAAGGCAAATTTACCGGTATAAAGTAAGTGACGTCTGCTGTATAAATCCATGAATTATTCTATATTATAATAAGCAAGGTTTATTTGAACGAGAAAATTGATTTGTTCAATAAATGAAACATCAATGCACGATTTATCGTTTGTAGATGTACACATACAATACATATCAGGTATCAAATCCAGTGGAATGCAATTGAGGTGAATCAATTGTTTGCTAAGCCGAAATCACCTATAAGTCAAAGATACTGCTATATTGTATTATATCAATGCGATATTTGTCTTATATATAAACAGCGATGTGTTTTTAATATAAAAAAAAATCTGAATGCGATGTTTGTACCTCATTGGCAATTAGGTGAAGTTGCTAAGATGCAAGTCCAAAATATGTAATTTTGTGATATCATATTCATTGCTATTGTACGTATTTTAAAAAAATAACGATTTTTATTAAAACGAAAAAATAATTGTCGAAACTATGTTTTATGCTGCATGCGATAAGCTTCATTGAAAAAACGTCGATTTTTAGGTTGTCCCACGTAACGTATTTCATTTATTGTAACCACTAAACTATGATTTTTGTCAAAACTATTTAATATTTTGAAAAACGGGTTTTTCCATCATTAAACAGAATGGTGTCTTCAGTCTTTTGTGCATTTTGTATGACGTTATGATGACGTCACAGAAAAAAACGCGTTCCATACAAGGGCAAATCTGCCCCACGGGGAAAAAATTGGGATTCCAGATTTGAGAATCAAAATAAAGGCAACAGTAGTATACCGCTGTTCAAAACTCATAAATCCATGGACAAAAAACAAAATCGGGGTAACAAACCAAAACCGAGCGAAACGCATTAAATATATGAGGAGAACAACGACACAACACCGAAACACACACAGAAACATTTATCTAAAATGAGAAAAGTTTAGTATTTGTATTTACTACATCAATGTTAATTTGCTTAATTTCATGAATTTAAAAACAAATATCCTGAAAAATGATATATGGTAATTTATGGGCGTTTTTTCAAAGGCTTACAAGGTTGTCGCACCGCCATTTTTTTTACGTAAAAACGAACTCAACTCAAATTTACGTCAATTGTTTGCTTATCACTGCTCTTATAATGGTACAATTTTATGATTTTTAAAATGTTATTTTCTTAATTTTTCAAAAAACTAAAATTCATCAAAGTTAAAAAGCACCGTCGATTTTACGGAGTCTTACAAGAATGTTACACTTGCTTAAAACAACTTTTCAGTCGAATTTTTGGTTTGAACGTTACGAAATATTCGCGACGTTTCGTTACGCTTACATGTACGAACATCGCGCGTAAATACAATAGTAAAATAAGTTAAAAAGTTAACAGTTCCACTCAATCGATTTCATCCTTCCATTGGGACTCTTCAGGATAACTGATATGCCGTCGTTATGGGCGACGTCGTTAAGGAGGTTTGTGACGTTCCGTCATTGTTCGTTCTTAAAAGTTTTCGGGATTTAATTTTGATCGGAACGTTGTGATGAAATAACGTTCCATCTCCTTTCGATAGGCTTCATCCCGTCTTCATTTAAAAATAGGTATTATTTGAAAACGTTTTTTACCACAAGTGTCAAGATGGGCACTAATTGGCGAGTTTCTGAATTGTGGGTGTTTTATTTGTTCTTTATGAACTCGCACCCGTTCAGAGGCTATTCCCGATCTGTCCAATATAATTTTCATGACAACCAGGACATGTGACGCAGTAAGTAAGGTTTGTTGGCTTACAAGTCATATTGGCGTTCACATGAAATTTTCTGCCATCTTTAAATGTCTTTATTTTGCCCGTTTCCAAATATTTTATATCTTGACCGCAAACACCGCATCTTGAATCGGCCTTTGACCAATCCTCGTTGTGATCTATGATAGTGATGGTAAGTTTTTTAAGATCAGCTTGGGCGTGCCCATGTGATCTTAAATGACGACTTACGGGGAGGTCGGGCTTGCAGGTGTCGTCACTACGATGACCATTCATGCGTTTGTTGAATGGCTGTTCTGTCTCGCCAACATACTGCATGCCACATCGACACTGAATCAAATTGAGAAAGGAAATGGTGAATATGTCAAAGCGACAACCACCCGACCATAGAGCAGACAACAGCCGAAGGCAACCAATGGGTCTTCAATGTAGCCAGAATTCCCGCACCCGTAGGTGTCCTTCAGCTGGCCCCTAAAAATATGCATAATAGTACAGTGATAATGGACGTCATACTAAACTCCGAGTTATACACAAGAAACTTAAATTTAAAATCATACAAGACTAACAAAGGCCAGAGGCTCCTGACTTGGGACAGGCACAAAATTGCGGCGGGGTTTAACATGTTTATGAGATCTCAACCCTCCCCATATACCTCTAGCCAATGTAGAAAAGTAAAAGAATAGCAATACGCACATTAATATTCGGTTCAAGAGAAGTCCGAAACGCTGTCAAAAGATGTAACAAAAGAATATAAATAAAATGACAATAATACATAAATAACAACAGACTACTAGCAGTTAACTGACATGCCAGCTCCAGACCTCAATTAAACTGATTGAAAGATTATGTCTTCATCATATGAATATCAGGCACAATCCCTCCCGTTAGGGGTTTAGTATCATACTATCATAAAATATATGAGAAGAACATAACCCGTGTCATGCCAACAACTGTTTTTTTAAGAAATAAATGTGTTTAGTACCGATGCAAAGACCCTATCAGTGAATCAATATTAAAGCCAAAATATGCAATCTTTAATAACCTGACAACAACATTCTGGGTTTTGGAAGTTACATTACAAAATATTGTGTACACAGACCCAGTTGAGTGGCAAGTAAATGTTTGAGTATTCAGTATATGTTGGCAAGTCAGACATCGTTTGTTACCACACGACTTACACCATCCTGTAGTTGAACAGCTTTTATTAGAGGAGACGGCAGCTTTCACAAATAAGTCTTTTAGAATTGCTGGTCTCCGAAAAGCTTAGTCAGGAGGATCGGGAAAGATTTTGGATAATTTTGGGTGATTGGCAATACTTTGCCAATTGGCACGGATCAAACGTGAAAGGTTAGTAAAGGCGGGATTGTATGTTAAAACAAGTGGAACTATTTTGCTGCGCCTCTTCTTTTTGTCCTGTAACAGGTCTTTGCGGCTGTTATTGTTAGCACGCGCAAACCCCTTATCTATGTCCAATTTCTTATAAGCTCGTTTGATTAGAAATCCGCGAAGTTCCTGTAACCGCTGAGTGACAGCCTCCTCAGAGGAGCAAATCCGCTTTACTCTGAGAGCTTGACGGGATACTTTTTGTACAGTGTTTGGGGTGACAGCTTTGGGGAGAAAGGTACTGATGTTTATCTGTAGGTTTACAGTAGAGGTCTGTTGATATGACACCGTTCTTTATAGATGTAGTTGTGTCTAAGAAAGATATCTTAGAGTCGGATATTTCATATGTAAATTTAATTGACTGGTGGGCGTTATTTGCGTGTCTGATAAAAGCATCTACTAGTATTTTTGTTGGGATTCAATCCATTTCATGTCAACATCATCGATGAAACGGAACCAAGACAGAGGTTTGGATAAAGATAATTTGTTTCTCTAATTTGCCCTTGAAAATATTGGCGTAAGACGGTGTCATTTCGTCCCCATCGCTGTCCCGTTAATTTGAAGGTAATTCTCACCATTAAAGGTAAAATTGTTCCATTTGGGGACCAGAGTAAGCAGCTGGACTAAACATTCGGTAGGAGGTTCTAAAGTGTTGCGCGAGTCCAATATTTCTCTACACGATTGTAATCCGTCATCATGAGGTATGTTGGTATACAATGTCATTATGAGGTGACATCTAAAGTGAGGGTTTCCGGAGGAAGAGGGTTCATGGATTCCATTTTGCGAAGATAATCTGTAGTGTCTTGAATGTGAGAAGGAAGATTTTCTATAGGAGATCTTAAATGAAAGTCTACAAATTCCAAAATTTTCACAGTCGGGTGGCCGTTAGCGGTTACAATGGGTCTACCAGGGTTGTTAACCTTGTGTATTTTAGGAAGAAGATACAATCGACCAGGCTTGGCGTTCTCTGGTTTTAAATATCCAATTGTATCCTCATCTATGTGACCGTCATTGTGCATGGTTTGTTATATATGGGGTTCGTGTTGTTTATTCTTTAGTTTTCTATGTTGTGTCATGTGTACTATTGTTTTTCTGTTTGTCTTTTTCATTTTTAGCCATGGCGTTGTTAGTTTGTTTTAGATTTACGAGTTTGACTGTCCCTTTGGTATCTTTCGTCCCTCTTTTGTAACGCAGTAATAATTTTGGAACTAAACTCGGAAGTAGGGTCATTGTCAAGTTTCTTATAAAATCTCTCATCAGAGAGCTGACGCTCTGCTTCCGCGATGTAGTTTGCTTTGTCCATTATCACAACGGCACTTCCCTTGTCTGCCGGTTTAACAACAATATCATCTCGGTTTCTCAGCGATTGTATGGCTTTTTTCTCGTCAGAAGAGGTGTTATAAAACGACGAGTACTTGTTGCTGGCTAGATGTACAACATCCGATTTAATTTTGTCAATAACATCTTCCAGTGTAACAGATTTGCTGGGCTTTGGAATCCATGAACTCTTCTTATTAAAATACGGAATTATGATTTCATACTCCGAGTTGGACGTGGCTTTGTCTTCCTCAATATCCTCCTCTTTATATATATACTAGAGGTAGCAATACACAGTTAGAACTTTAGTTTCGCATTATGGCCCCTGTGAATTTTTTTAATTTTTTTACAATAAAATTGATTTTTTGATAATTGAAGAATAATAGAGCCTTCTTAGTGGGTTTATATGAACATTTAGATAGATTTTAACATGTTTTATAGGCCATTTGTATGATTGACAGTCCGTATTTTCCTATCCGTACCGTTCATAGGGCCTTAAATTATTGAAGTGTTTATCAACAAAGATTTTGCGCTCGATCTTTTCAATTCAATTTTATGGAAAAAGGAGCAGGAAAGCATATGATTTTTTTTTTGGACCACTTGATAGATATAAACCTATGGATTCAGGAAAGGTATCACTGTAATTTGTTGCCATGGTTACACCCAAAATGTGATATCGCGGGTTCGTGACTGAATTCATATCCAACTATAGCAGTCATCACGTGACTTTTGTGACGTCACACATCACCCTTATCAAGCCCAAGTAAATTGTAAAGAAATGCATAGGGGCTTTCTGGAATCGATGAAATACATTACTTTAAGTTTATGATACTAAAAGTGTGGGTCTTTGTAGTAATTCCTCGTATATTTAGAAATATAAATATTCCTTTTGGAATAGTTTAAATTTTGATCTTCTCCCTTCCAAATGCTTTTGAAAATTTGTCTTGTTGCCTCGATAGTTCACACTGTTAAATCATACAACAACGATAAATATTGGATTTTCTGTCGTCTTTAATCTTAAATTGCGATTTAAACAAAACAGATGGAATAATTGTGGGTCTTTGTGCTTATTATTATATTCATAAATATTTGAAAAATCGTATATAGAATAGTTTAATTTTCTATTATGTCCCTTCCAAATTGATTTGAAAATAAGCTATTTTCAGAAAATCTGCTATTATTTTTCAAGATGGCGACCAGATTGACAGCGTGGGGCGACATGGTAAAAATATAATTTGTATGATTTTTAAAATGAAAATTAAATAACTGTTGGATGCTCGCGTTTTCAGTCATTGTCTTACCTTAAAGCAGCATGTAATCGAACATTGGTTCCTTTTTATCAAGCTCAAACATGCTGTTGTTATTTTTATAATATGGCGAAAAATGGCGAACAAATAATTCTCAAACGTAGAGGATGTTCGACACTTATTTTGTTAATGCACATAATTCAATTTATTTTCACTGTTTATATTGCAATTAAATATGACACGTTATTGTAACTATAAGAATAGCCTTAGACATAGCTAGATTAAGGAGATATTAATTAAGTCATAACATCAACGTGATCAAAGAAAACAAACATGGCACCTAATCACGATGTAAGTTTTGACAATACCCATGTAGATGCGTGTTTTGACAATACCTATGCCGGTTAGTGTTGTCCGATTATCAATGAAATTCTTAGCAAAATTATTTTATATACATAAAAGAAGACATCGAATGGATATAGACCGAGGTGAACTAAATATATTTTCAATTTTCTTTAAATAATTCATCAGGTAACAGGTAAAAAAAAAATCCAAATTGAACCAGTCACATGCAGAGTTATCGAACGTTATTATGACTGTAATAGTTGCATATGAATGTATACAACTATGCGCAAGCCTTATTTTAGTATTAGTATTGTCATCTGATAAACTCATGCCGATTACTGATCAATTATTAGTAGTATTAATTATTTGGAAAACAAAGGTCCGGGAATGGAGTATTTTTTAATCAACAGCATTATCCTATATTAGTTATAGATAAAGTTGAATTATTTGATTCGCTGTTTTACGTCATGCCCGCTAACAAATTGAAAAATGTACCTATACGCCTTATTTTCAGTCAGATTTTTAGTATTCATATTGTTATCTTAGAAAGTCTTACTGATTGAAATACTTCAATAGGTAACAATTTGACAATTTAGTAGTGTCAACCCTGTGATTATTGAAAACTGTACCTATACGCCTTATTTTTAGTCCAGATTTTTAGTATTCATATTGTTATCTTATAAAGTCTTACTGATTAAAATACTACGTATACAATAGGTAACAATTTGACAATTTAGTATTGTCAACCCTGTGATTATGACCCGTGTATATAGCATATTAATCCTGAATACACCGTTTGGTGGTGCGCCTGTCAGATGCGGAACGTACAGATAAGGTAAGAGGTAACAGGTGAATGTATTATTGGTATCGATATCAGACTCGACCCGGACTTTATTTAAAATTTTTTAAAAAATCGATGTGAACTGGTTACAGTTACCTATATAGTTAATGTTTCTGTCATTTTGGTCTTTTGTGGAAAGTTGTCTCATTGGCAATAATACCACATCGTCTTTTTTATATGGCACAACTGTAAATTCCCAAAGGTGGTGACAGTTGAGATGTTAAACAACTGCGTGGAAATACAGTCCAAATAAACAGTCCTGATCGATCTAAGTTGGTATAATATTTAAAATATGACAACGGTGGTGCAATTTCAACAGAGACTGCTTATTTAAACATCCCAAAAATATAGTAATTTGATGATAAGAAAATTGAGTAATAAATTTTTACTAAGGTTCAGTAATGCAACGTGGCTGCGTATTTACACATCTCTGCCAACTGTAATTAAAACTAGTATAATTCAAAAATTCCTGAAAAATGTAATAGCCCAGTACGGAAGCCAGAGTAATTAGACACAAGTGATGGCAGGAAATTAGTAATGGTAGGGAAAATGAGTGACTCTTCTATGTTTTTTCATTAATGCCCTCTGAGCATTCTTATCCAAAAACTTTCCCGAGCAAGTCTGTATATGAGAGATTCAAATTATATCAAGGACTCCCTGCCCTCTGTCTTAGCGACTTTTTTTTTAAAAAGGAGCCTAATTTGCAAGTATCCTGTTTTGTTTCAGGATTGAGGATATGTCTAAATTTATCAATATGTTTGATGTTTGAGGATCAATATCACTAAAATTTCGTTCCTGTAACAAAATTAACACTTACATGAACTTATAAATATAATTATCATTTCGAAAATGTTACTTGACCCTATTGAAAGTTGACCTGGGGTCTACAATAATAAAGCTTTCAGTTACCGTGTGTTACCTTTCCTAGTCAGTATTAATCTAGCGGCGTACTACTGTACATGATATATAAGGCATGGAGATGTTTTTGTTACAGATCAGCTCAGTTATCTATAGTAAAGGATTCTACAAATTAATGTAAGATCATATACTAGTATATATATATTAAATGACTGAATAAATAGTCAACGATAAATCTTACGGGGCGATGGATCATATACTAAACATGATTCAGTATACTACAAAATATAATTTATAACAAGTCTAAAAGGGTACAACATCACCAAAAACACAATAAAACGAACAATATGTTAGATATTTCGGATAACAGATATCCTTCCTCGGTAATTGCACGATAACAAATGAATCATGTCAATTCAAATTGAGACTCTATCAAAATCTTGAAATGTATACAATTTAGGCGAACGCTGGAACAATTTTTAAATTTCCAAACACGGCGCAAAGACTACAAAGATATGCCAAAATTTAAAAAAAAATCGATGTGAACTGGTTACAGTTACCTATATAGTTAATGTTTCTGTCATTTTGGTCTTTTGTGGAAAGTTGTCTCATTGGCAATAATACCACATCGTCTTTTTTATATGGCATAACTGTAAATTCCCAAAGGTGGTGACAGTTGAGATGTTAAACAACTGCGTGGAAATACAGTCCAAATAAACAGTCCTGATCGATCTAAGTTGGTATAATATTTAAAATATGACAACGGTGGTGCAATTTCAACAGAGACTGCTTATTTAAACATCCCAAAAATATAGTAATTTGATGATAAGAAAATTGAGTAATAAATTTTTACTAAGGTTCAGTAATGCAACGTGGCTGCGTATTTACACATCTCTGCCAACTGTAATTAAAACTAGTATAATTCAAAAATTCCTGAAAAATGTAATAGCCCAGTACGGAAGCCAGAGTAATTAGACACAAGTGATGGCAGGAAATTAGTAATGGTAGGGAAAATGAGTGACTCTTCTATGTTTTTTCATTAATGCCCTCTGAGCATTCTTATCCAAAAACTTTCCCGAGCAAGTCTGTATATGAGAGATTCAAATTATATCAAGGACTCCCTGCCCTCTGTCTTAGCGACTTTTTTTTTAAAAAGGAGCCTAATTTGCAAGTATCCTGTTTTGTTTCAGGATTGAGGATATGTCTAAATTTATCAATATGTTTGATGTTTGAGGATCAATATCACTAAAATTTCGTTCCTGTAACAAAATTAACACTTACATGAACTTATAAATATAATTATCATTTCGAAAATGTTACTTGACCCTATTGAAAGTTGACCTGGGGTCTACAATAATAAAGCTTTCAGTTACCGTGTGTTACCTTTCCTAGTCAGTATTAATCTAGCGGCGTACTACTGTACATGATATATAAGGCATGGAGATGTTATTGTTACAGATCAGCTCAGTTATCTATAGTAAAGGATTCTACAAATTAATGTAAGATCATATACTAGTATATATATATTAAATGACTGAATAAATAGTCAACGATAAATCTTACGGGGCGATGGATCATATACTAAACATGATTCAGTATACTACAAAATATAATTTATAACAAGTCTAAAAGGGTACAACATCACCAAAAACACAATAAAACGAACAATATGTTAGATATTTCGGATAACAGATATCCTTCCTCGGTAATTGCACGATAACAAATGAATCATGTCAATTCAAATTGAAATTTTATCAAAATGGTGTATGTGTTTTATCCATATACAATTTCAAGAAGAAGAAAAAAAATGCACTTTAATAAATTCAAACTATATACTAGTAATCACTTCCGTATATTAAGACTCAAATCAGTAACAATTTTCCAAATAATCTTTGTAAATACATTTATATTAACTGAAATATTCGTGGCTGAACAGTTATCAGAACCAGCATCCATTGGCATACCAGTATCAACAATGCAGAAAAAAATCCGAACGTCTGGCATCTCGATTTCCCCCTTAGGACCTTATGCACGCATTACGTTCATTCAACAAATATATGCATTTAATACATTTACTCAATCTAAATGGAAAATACTAGAATATTGTCATAAATGAAGCTGTATACAACACATTGATAGATAATCATCAGAGACCTTTAACTCTTAAAAATAGTAAATATTACATCAATGAAACACTTCATAAGTTACATATGCAGTCAAAAGAAAATACGATTAATTCTCCCTCTCTAACGTGTTCAATCTCTCATACATCACACTCACAAAATAAAAATAAAGATGAAACAAATGAATAGCTCCAGAAATGTCAATATCAACCTAGGTTTTATTTATGACTATTATCTCACCGCTACTGACAATCCGCTATCAAATCAGTCCAACTGATAACAGAAATATATGTATTAATAAAAATAATAAAAATAATAAAAATTAAAAAAAAAATCCTTCACGTTAAAGTGCGATGGTCTACGCTAAAGTCTGGGTTCCATACTACGCCATTTTGAAGTGCGATGGTTCGGGAAAATATAGACGTAAAAACGTAGTTTGATAATGACAGACGACTATTTTTCTAAATAAATACAAAACCGTATATAGGCATACTTATCCTGCTTCTATTTGAAGCGAACGGAACAACGGATACAATTCGAATCATTGTTTATGCGGCACTTACTTTGTGATCCCTGTTACAATGCCACCGTTGATTTTAATGAAAAGTAACGTCGGTAAAATAGAGATACATGTGTTCATGCGTTAACTATAAATTGTCTGCTAAAATGTATGTTGTAGGAAAATAAGGAAAAGGAGAAAACTCGGCGAACATTGCACTTCTAGCTCTCGCATTTAGATTTAAGCTTATGAAAATAAATGTTGCATTTTCCGACAGTGAACGAATTAGGGATTTTTTTTATTTTAAATGACAAATTAATGTAAGGGTTGTAATATTAGTGTGAACGGCAATTTACACCAATTATCCAAATATTCATTACGCTCCGAATTGTTAAAAAAATCATTTTACAAGAAATATTTTATAAGCAAACAATAGTTACCTTTATAGCAATTATAACTTGGTCGGACTTGTTAATCTAGATACAATTACTTCCGACTACCGGTAAATTGTAAAGCCTATCACATATGCTATACCTTAGCATAATAGCTTTTGCAAAAAGACTTTTTAAACCTCGATGTTTTAATACTTCGAATCTTACCTTTGGACCATCACACTTTGGCGTGATACACCATCGTACTTTCGAACAAACAATCAACGCACTTTAGTTTGAGACACCATCGTACTTAAGCGTAGACCATCGCACTTTAGCGTGACCATCGCACTTTAGAGTACCATCGCACTTTAGAGTCCTACATATAAATATAAAATGACTGAATAATAGTCATTGATAATTCTTACGGGGAGATGGATCATATAACCATGATGCAGTACACTACAAAATATAATATATATAACAAGTCTAAAAGGGTACAAAATCACCAAAAACACAATAAAACTAACAATATGTAAGATATTTCGGATAACAGATATCCTTCCTCGGTAATTGCACGATGACAAATGAATCATGTCAATTCAAATTAAGACTCTATCACAATCTTGAAATGTATACAATTTAAGCGAACGCTGGAACAATTTTAATATTTCCAAACACGCCGCAAAGACTACAAAGATATGCCAAATTAAAAATAGTTATTTACAATCTGTACTGGCACAACTCTAAAATTCCCAAAGGTGGTGACAGTTGAGATGTTAAACAACTGCGTCGAAAAAAAGTCCCAATAAACAGTTCTGACCGATCTAAGTTGGAATAATATTTAAAACATGACAACGGTAGAGAAATTACAACAGCGACTGCGTATTTAAACATCCCAAAAATATAGTAATTTGATGATAAGAAAAACTAGAGGCTCTAAAGAGCCTGTGTCGCTCACCTTGGTCTATGTGCATATTAAACAAAGGACACAAATGGATTCATGACAAAATTGTATTTTGGTGATGGTGATGTGTTTGAAGTTCTTACTTTACTGAACGATTTTGCTTCTTACAATTATATCTATCATGAACTTTGCCCATTAGTAACAGAGAACTATATTTGGTAAAAATTTACATAAATTTACCAAATTAATGAAAATTGTTAAAAATTGACTATAAAGGGCAATAACTCCTTAAGGGGTCAATTGACCATTTAGGTCATGTTGACTTATTTGTAGATCTTACTTTGCTGAACATTATTGCTGTTTACAGTTTATCGCTATCTATAATAGTATTCAAGATAACCAAAAACGGCAAAATTTCTTTAAACATTACCAATTGGAGGGCAGCAACCCAACAACCAGTTGTCCAATTCATCTGAAAAATTCAGGGCAGATAGATATTGACTTGATTAACAATTTAACTTCTTGTCAGATTTGCTCTAGATGCTTTGGTTTCATAGTTATAAGCAAAAAACTGCATTTTACCCCTATGTTCTATTTTTAGCCGTGGCGGCCATCTTGGTTGAATGGCCAGGTCATCGGACACATTTTTCAAACTAGATACCCCAAAGATGATTGTGGCCTAGTAGTTTCAGTGGAGATTTTGTAAAAGATTACTTAGATTTATGAAAAATGGTTAAAGATTGACTATAAAGGGCAATAACTCCTAAAGGGGTCAACTGACCATTTTGGTCATGTTGACTTATTTGTAGATCTTACTTTGCTGAACATTATTGCTGTTTACAATTTATCTCTATCTATAATAATATTCAAGATAATAACCAAAAACAGCAAAATTTCCTCAAAATTACCAATTCAGGGGCAGCAACCCAACAACCGATTGACCGATTCATCTGAAAATTTTAGGGCAGATAGATCTTGACCTGATAAACATTTTTACCCCATGTCAGATTTCCTCAAAATGCTTTGGTTTTTGAGTTATAAGCCAAAAACTGCATTTTACCCCTTTGTTCTATTTTTAGCCGTGGCGGCCATCTTGGTTGGTTGACCAGGTCACGCCACACATTTTTTAAACTAGATACCCCAAAGATGATTGTGGCCAAGTTTGGATTAATTTGGCCAAGTAGTTTCAGAGGAGAAGATTTTTGTAAAAGATTACTTTAATTAACGAAAAATGGTTAAAAATTGACTATAAAGGGCGATAACTCCTTAAGGGGTCAATTGACCATTTAGGTCATGTTGACTTATTTGTAGATCTTACTTTGCTGAACATTATTGCTGTTTACAGTTTATCTCTAACTATAATAATATTCAAGATAATAACCAAAAACAGCAAAATTTCTTCAAAATTACCAATTCAGGGGCAGCAACCCAACAACCGATTGACCGATTCATCTGAGAATTTCAGGGCAGATAGATCTTGACCTGATAAACATTTTTACCCCATGTCAGATTTGCTCTAAATGCTTTAGTTTTTGAGTTATATGCCAAAAACTGCATTTTACCCCTATGTTCTATTTTTAGCCGTGGCGGCCATCTTGGTTGGTTGACCGGGTCACGCCACACATTTTTTAAACTAGATACCCCAATGATGATTGTGGCCAAGTTTGGTTTGATTTGGCCCAGTAGTTTCAGAGGAGAAGATTTTTGTAAAAGTTAACGACGACGGACGACGACGACGACGGACGACGACGGACGACGGACGCCAAGTGATGAGAAAAGCTCACTTGGCCCTTCGGGCCAGGTGAGCTAATGAGTAATGATTGTTTACTTAGGTTAAGTAATAGAACGTGGCTGCGTATTTACACATCCCTGCCAACTGTAATTAAAACTAGTATAATTAAAAAAATCCTGAAAAGTTTAAGAGTCCAGTAAGGAAGCCGGAGTTAGTGGACACAAGTGATGACAGGAAATGAGTGATGGTAGGGAAAATGAGTTCATCTGCAATCTTCTATGTTTTTTTCATTAATAACCACTGGGGAAACTGTCCTGAACGTTCTTATCCAAAAACTTTCCCGAGCAGCAAGTCTGTCGGCCTTTGACCAATCCTTGTTATGATATATCATGATAGTTATGGGAAGTTTTTTAAGATCAGCTTGGGCGTGCCCATGTGATCTTAAATGACGACTTACGTGGAGGTTGGGCTTGCAGGTGTAGTCCCTACGATGACCATTTATGCGTTTGTTGAATGGCTGTTCTGTCTCAACAGCATACTGCATGCCACATCGACACTGAAGAATGTATTCAACATTCTGGGTTTTACCAGTTACATTACAAAATATTGTGTACACAGACCCAGTGGAGTGGCAAGTAAATAGTTGAGTATTCAGTATTTGTTGGCAAGTCAAACATCGTTTGTTACCACATGACTTGCACCATCCTGTAGTTGAACAGCTTTTATTAGGAGAGACGGCAGCTTTCACAAATGAGTCTTTTAGACTTGCTGGTCTCCGAAAAGCTAAGACAGAAGGATCGGGAAAGATTTTGGGTGATTGGCAATACTTTGCCAATATTGGCACGGATCAAACGTGAAAGGTTAGTAAAGGCGGGATTGTACGCTTAAACAAATGGAACTATTTTGCCGCGTCTCTTCTTTTTGTACTGTAACAGTTCATTGCGGCTGTTATTGTTAGCACGCGCAAACCCCTTATCTATGTCCCATTTCTTATAACCTTGTTTGATAAAAAAAAAAATCGCGAATTTCCTGTAACCGCTGAGTGACAGCCTCCTGAGAGGAGCAAATCCGCTATACTATGAGAGTTTGACTGTACGGGATACTTTTGTACAGTGTTTGGGGTGACAACTTGGGGAGAAAGGTACTGATGTTTATCTGTAGGATCTTTTACTATAGATAATTGAGCTGATCTATAACAATAACATCTCCATGCCTTATATATCATGTACTGTAGTACGACGCTAGATGAAAACTGACGAGGAAAGGTAACACACGGCCACGGAAAGCTTTATTATTGTGAAGCCCAGGTGGTCGTGTGGTCTAACGAAAGGGATTAATATAAGTTGCAAAACTTGTTTTCCAATCCACTATAAATAAATATGTTTAAACTAAACTAACTAATATAGTACAAAGGTGTAGATTAAAAATCAGGTGTTATCAGGAAAATCATTGAAAGTTTAGCATGTTTCATTGTATAACTTTTTAAATATATTTTTATTATAAAAAGTATTCATGTCTTACAAAACAATTCAACATACTGAATCCAGTGGTGTAATTATTATTTTTCGCTTTTTCGCAGAATATAGAATAGAAGATAAGGACAAAAGAGAGTGATGCAGTGCTAAACAAGAGAAAAAAAATAATAATTGTTTAAGAATACAGGCATGAAAACAACACTGGGTGTTGGAACTGTAACCATTGCGATGTACTCATATTGGTGACAAAGAAGTTTACATGCGGAAAACTGCAGTTCTCCTCTCTCTTATGCATGTAGAAAGGAACTTAACGTTACGGAATAAAATGAATTAAAACTTCAGTTACCAAAATGTAGCTGCAATTCGCTCCCTTCCATTTACTTCTTTCGAATAAATTGAAAACAACATAAATTATGATTAAGTAATAGAAGAAAATCACCAATTGGATGATTCTGACAAATAGCATGTGCATATGAGAACGACAACACGTTTTAAGTACACCTGTGTTGTATTAGAAAGACACTGTCAGTCGGATTTGAGACCGTGCTACTTTTAACAGATTCAAAAATTAAGGCCGATTGAAAACGTTTATAATAAATCCATGCATATTCCAGCGGCCTATCCATATCATGCTATATTGAAGTGACACACTCTTCAATAAAATGCAAAGAAAGTCAAAATAAAAATGCTCGAAGGATACTGTTGCACCGTATTGTCAATTTGTTTTTACTCAAGAACATCTCATTCTTCACTGTTTCAATGGGAAAATGTAAAGGTAGCAACATATATAAATAACTCTTAACTGACACAATTTCATTTGTCCGACCCGTTAACACATTTTATTCTCATAATTTTCACTAAAACGTGGTATTAATCACGTTATATTACAATTATGAAATATTTACTATTGTCAATTTATTTTTTTAGAACCAAAGTACTATTTTGTGTCCTTTAAATGATATCTAAAATTGTTTCTTTCGCCTTTTATTAAAAAAAAATACTATGCGTATAAGCATGAATAATACATACCTGCGCGACGACTTTCAGTTTTACTGAAAACTGCGCAGACTATGAAATGTTGTTACAGGTGGAAAATATTCTATGATAGATATCATTTTGTTAGACACTTTTCTTTTTTTTTGATTTGGTTCTTATAAAATCCAAAAAATCTGTATATTTAATATAGTTTAACGTAAAATTGTGCGGTTTACGCTTAACAGACGTATAACCAACCCGATTAACAGACCAATCGCCCATATAGCCGCATACTCAATATAGATTAACCGATCAATCTCTCGGTTAGCCGAGTGTCGGCCGTGTACTACCTTATCTGTACGTTCCGCATCTGACAGGCGCACCACCAAACGGTGTATTCCTCAGGTGTATTTAGGATTAATATGCTATATACACGGGTCATAATCACAGAGTTTACATTACTAAATTGTCAAATTGTTACCTATTGTAGTATTTTAATCAGTAAAACTTTCTAAGATAACAATACGAATACTAAAAATCTGGACTAATAATAAGTACAGTTTTCAATTTGTTAGCGGGCATGACGTAAAACAGCGAATCAAAGAATTCCACTTTATTTATAACTAATATCAGAATGAATATAGGACAATGCTGTGGATAAAAAAATACTTCATTCCATGACCTTTTGTTTTCCAAATAATTAATATTACCAATAATTAATAAGTTCCAGTTCGACGGATTCAAACAGAAAGATTTGAAAGCAGAGAAAACTGCGTATCTTAAAATCGGCATGACTTTATCATATGACAATACTAACCCTAAAATAAGGCTTGCGCATAATTATATACTTTAATTCAGTCACGGATCCACGATATCACGGGTGTGACCTAGTATATATTTTTTGAGAGCCCAGGAGGTCGTGTGGTCTAGCGGGACGGCTGCAGTGCAGGCGATTTGGTGTCACGATATCACAGTAGCATGGGTTCGAATCCCGGCGAGGGAAGAACCAAAAATTTGCGAAAGCAAATTTACAGATCTAACATTGTTGGGTTGATGTTTAGACGAGTTGTATATACATTATGTACACCGCCATGTATCACCATCATTGATGGCGATCCGATGGATACATCTGTTGTAGGGTTGTCACTGACTCAGACGTACTTATGAATATAATTATTTTCTCTGACTGTATCTTACATTAATTTGTAGGATCCTTTACTATAGATAATTTAGCTGATCTTTAACAATCATCTTCATGCCTTATATATCATGTACTGTAGTTGGCCGCTAGATTAAAACTGACGTGGAAAGGTAACACATGACCACCGGAAGCTCTTTTCTTTAGGTCCCAGGTGGTCGTGTGGTCTAGCGGGACGGCTGTAGTGCAGGCGATTTGGTGTCACGATATCACAGTAGCATGGGTTCGAATCCCGGCGAGGGAAGAACCAAAAATTTGCGAAAGCAAATTTACAGATCTAACATTGTTGGGTTGATGTTTAGACGAGTTATATATATTTTCTGTGACGTATTAAATTTATATTAAGATCCATTTTGTTACATCTTGTGATCAATTTTATCTGGCAATCGCCAATGGCAGTCAGCAGGGTTAAAGAACATCAGTTGTTCGACCTGTTAGTCAAATGCGTTTTGTTTAAATATACTTTTTCACTCTTTTGGTCTTTTGGAAAATGTTGTTTGTGCTGTTTTTAGACCCTTCTACAACGAAATTTGTTTGACATGCACACGTATAAAAATTGCGGTTTTTATCCAACGCAGTCATATGTTTGAACGTAGTTTTCAATTTAGACTCGTTTATATTTTTTGTTTGGGCATGCATCATATTTTCCCTCCGGTTTATATGATCCGTTCATCCTATATATTGACTTAAAATTCAAGAGTTAATCTAAAAATGAGGGTACTTTCTCTAAAAATGAGGGTACTTTTTATATGGCCTTCCAAATACCGTTTCGATCCCTAACATCACTGAAGAGACATTTATTGTCGAAATCCGGATATGGTGTACTAAAAAAATATTGACACCGAATGTTTGTGGCACAACATACTGTCCACAAGTTAACAATTTTTTTTTTTCTGTGACGTATTAAATTTATATTAAGATCCATTTTGTTACATCTTGTGATCAATTTTATTTGGCAATCGCCAATGGCAGTCAGCAGGGTTAAAGAACATCAGTTGTTTGACCTGTTAGTCAAATGCGTTTTGTTTAAATATACTGACTTTTTCACTCTTTTGGTCTTTTGGAAAATGTTGTTTGTGCTGTTTTTAGACCCTTCTACAACGAAATTTGTTTGACATGCACACGTATAAAAATTGCGGTTTTTATCCAACGCAGTCATAGGTTTGAACGTAGTTTTCAATTTAGAC
The DNA here is from genome assembly GCF_036588685.1 of Mytilus trossulus. Lineage (NCBI taxonomy): Eukaryota > Metazoa > Mollusca > Bivalvia > Mytilida > Mytilidae > Mytilus > Mytilus trossulus. The sequence continues at coordinate 296,423 of NC_086379.1, read as the reverse complement.
TCGTGTATATATATAAAGTGCCTAGAAAATCCACTTAGTAACGATGATAGAGTAGATTCGATACGTAACTTCCTCCCCGGCCGAGGCTGGAACCTGTACTTTTTATTTCAAACTTCTACGACATCGCCTAGCATTGTGCAGAGACCTCAGAATTCCCTTCTCTAACTTATAAAAATAAATTTTCGTTTCGGGAGGTGTTACCTACTCGTAAGAATCAAACAAGCATCTCTGATACAATGCGTTAGCTGTATATGCCTGCCTGGCATGGTTCATCTGACCTTGACCTCATTTCATGGTTCATGGTAAATGTTCAGTTTTCTTGGTAAATCATTAGGTTTATGTGACAATTGTAAACTATATATATATATATTAGTTTACAACTGTCACACATATATATATAAAGACAATGGGACTATTCTAAAAGGCTCATTAAAAAAAATCAATATCGTTATGATTTGAAATTTACTTAATCGCAATATTCTCACCATTTTGTAAGTTGGCTGAAGGTTAGGGTATCAACTGACACGTTTTCTAGGGGAAGGGGACGGACGTCACGGCGAATTAAAATCGAGTAATATCAAACCAAAGTGAGATCAGATAAGTATAGAGAGGGTTGGTAATTGTTGCTGTCTTCACCCGTCATAAGATAATAATATCAGATTATTACATGGCATTTTTCATATCGCATGTATTATCAGCCCTAGGTTCAATATCAGCCCAAGAGCCGCATGGCTCGAGGGCTGATAATACATCATGCGATATGAAAAAGACATGTTATAATCTTTTTATCATATGCCTCAACATATGGAGAAAAAAAAACCAGATTCTTATATTAATCCTTTTACGTGGTTCACAAATAGAAGTTCAAAATGTGAAAGGTTCAAAGACGTCGGACCCCAAATTTAGTACATTCGATATGCAATCTTTCTTGCATATGCCTCAACTGCCTCAACAGAGAAGAAACATATTCTAATATGGACGAATCGACAAAAATATACATAATAAACACTGTTTGAAAAAGTCAAAAGTAAGAGCAAGTAACTTTCTAAATTATGTTAACTTTGAAACTTTTAAAAATGCATTTACTTAATTTTTTAATTTTTTTTTTATCATTTTTCACAATATACTTTCCAGTATCCAACACTACTTTGTAATGTTATTCATAGAAAACGTAGCAGTAAAGTGTATTTTCCGAAATTCGTCGAGTATCACCGGAATGCCATGCGATAACGTTACGCCGGGAAAGGCATGTGCACAATCGAAGCATGTGATAAACTTTTCATGTCAGCCCACTAAGCAACAGTTCGAAAAAATATGTAATTTACGTTAATTCAATGCTATTACCATACAGTAAAAATAATATGTTATTTAGTCTAGGTAAATGATAATGCCATATACAGAAGTTATCATAATGGTCTCGACTGAGGGTCTTGATCGACTGATCATGGTCACCGTTTACACACAATTAGATTTGGTTATACACATCGACGGGAAAATAACAAAATGAAATGAAAACAAATAGTTGTAAAGATAAAGAAAAGAATGAGGTGTTAATAACAAAATAAGAATAGACCGTAATAATGGACACAAATCAGAAAAGGGTCTTTAAAAATCCACTTTAGAAGATCTTAGAACACTGCTTTAGAAAAAAATAAGAGTTATCGCTGATTTACCTCATTAGAGCCTACAAATGAAAAAGCAATTATGATTGATGGATTTTCACTTGTCTTACTTGCAAAAAAATCATTGTATGTACTGGTAAATGCCTCCGATATCCGAAGAACCCCTCGAAAGCTGCAAGGGTACAGTGACATCCGTGTACACTCCCTAACAGGATTAATGGAGATGTGTCACTAACGTATATTTATACGACAATTATTTTTACAAGGACAATCAATCCCCACCCAATTCAACACAAAGGGAGTGCTAGGACACCGGGAAGTCTGGGTACCAGAGATGTGTGTGAGAGGGTGAAAATTACCCTACTAATGTACTGATATTTTTAGCACCCCGAGTGAGAATCGAACTCGGGACCTTCAGCACTGTAGCCATCGGTCTTAACCACTAGACCACGAATTAGAATAATTGTTTGGCGTGCTAAAACAATAACAATAATTTTAAATTTACCGCGTTTTAAAGTTTAGGGTAAACCGCAAAGCATGTCGGGATATTGTGATGTAAACACTTGGAATAGGGTATGTTGTTTTCCCTTGATTTGCTGCCATTTTTGTGTGCTATCGCCTCGTGATGTCTGCTGTCCCACAATCGTCAGATAACGATGCTTGGGCATTGTTATCTCTGATGAAGTCTGCACCAGCAAGTCCTAAAGGCATACAATGGCAGCCGGATCCACAGAACCAGTCTATTGCCAGATTAGAAGGAAGAGACTTCGAATATTCTATGCGAAAAAATCGGATCACAATAGGGAGAAATAGTAGCAAGGGTGATGTCGACGTAAACATGGGCCATTCTAGTTTTATATCTCGTGTTCATCTTGAAATTTTCTACGATCAACCTAACTTCTTCATGAAATGTGGTGGGAAGAATGGCATATTCATTGACGGCATCTTTCAGAGAAAAGGCGCACCGCCTTTACAGCTTCCAAGGACGTAAGCACGCATTTCCCCCATAAGTTGGCCCCTCGAACTTGTCGGCATTGTTTACAAACAAATACTTGAAAATAAACGACGACACCGTTTTCTATCGACAAATCGGCTTTCAAGCTATCAAAATTCACAAATTTAAAATATCAAAACACGTCTTAAGTCTTTATTTTGTAAATAAAGGGTAACCATGTGCTCGTCAAATAATGGCCGCTATGTAAACAAAATGGCTGCATGTTTGTTTACGTTTTAACCTGAACCTAATCGTTTTATCTTTCTGCATTTGAAATGAAGAATAAAAAGGGACATTTTGACTCTCATACTTTAGAAAAGAAACATCATTCCCAAAATTTCAATGTTCTGTTCAAATCTGCTTTTGTTTTAATATTTGCAAAAAAGGGTGTTTTGTTTGTAAACAAAATTTTGAAAGCTATCAAGCATGACTTATTGCCATAGGTGTGAGGACATGTCATTTCTTATGTGAAGTAAACATTGATATACTTTTGAGTTATTTTAAGTACAGATTTTTATTCAATTACTTATTGAAATTTTAAATGAATACATTCTTCAAATTTTAAATGAATATGTTCTTCCAACAAATTTATTTCAAAGCACATAAAATTAAACGAAAAAGCTTTTCTCTTTTGAATCAAGTTTATATTATTTTTCAACAGGTTACCTATGACTTCTTGGTACTCAGTCAATTTAGAGCAAAGAAAGAAGTAACATTATCATTAATCGGTGTGATTGAGGGGAAATTTTACTATTTTCCGATGAGTTTGTTGTGTAAAGAAAATATGAGGCATCATATTTTCCTCAAGAATATACCATTAAATGTTTGATGTTACTTCTTTATGTTGCTCTTAATTGACTGCATACCAGGATGTTGTAGGTAAATATAAACCAGATTCAAAAGTCGGTAATATGAAAATAGCCTAGTAATTATTACTAGACACAACTGACAAAGTACATACATGTAACATCATTTAAATATACAAAATGAATATTTCTGCCTTTATAAAAAAAAAATATGATTCATGAAATCTATAGCAACATAGATTACATAACAGCAACAATTCAATTGGCAAATATTGTTTATGCCTAGATATAGAGTGACCCCTAGATAAAATGGAATTTTGTTTTGTCAATACTTTTGATTCAAAAATGAAAATTTCTCCATTTATGGTTCATTTAGCAGAGTAAAACAATAGACTATCATAATGTTCCTTTTACTTATGTATTAAGCTTTTTTGTTTTATATTTGTAGATGTGTTCTAAGATTTCCTAGTACAAATATTAAGATTGTGTTCCAGTCTTTAGTAGAAGACAATCCCCCAACAACAGCCCCACCCCCTCCACAGCTGGAAACCCCACCAAAGAAGAAGGCACCATTACCTCCATTAAAGATCAACATCCCAGATCCTGTTCAGCAGCCACGGTTTGAAAGTCCTTGTCCATCTCCAACAGGGACCATTAGGTATGTTCAGTGATAAACACAAAGATAAACAACCTATAATCAGGATAATGAAAAAATACAAACATAAGACATTTACAAACTCAGGATATTTGTGACTAATTTGTCACCAATTTTAAACATCAAGCAGTTGTTTGTACTATACTCACAATTCAAAGACAAAAATGACAAGTACACATGTATCCCAAAAAAATGCCCCCCCCCCTCAAAAATAAAAAAAGAAAGATGATGAATATGAGATTAAATGAATCCTGGAAAAAAGAATTTGAGGATATTAAATGGTTTTGATTAATTGAAAACTAAAGAATGAATTAAACAAATCAGTCATGGCAAATTAGTCAACAAATATTAAACAAAGAAAATTACACAAATATATATTATGCTATGATTTGAACCAAAGCTTCATCTTTGAGTCTTCATGAAATAACATGCAACCAACTTAAGTCAATGCTTTTCGATCTTCTATCAGCAAAAAAATCAATACAACAAACTAATATTGATGAGTTAAGGTCAAAGGGCACATTGCGTCAAATTTGTTGTAAGGAAAGGGCTAAGCGTCTGAAAAAAGGCAAGTTTAATCGCTTAAGGTACATGTACATGTAAAACACTACATTATTAAATGTCGATACATGACAGTTTAAAATTCCCAAGGCAAATACACAATTAGGACAAGTGATTTTCTCTTTCTGACAAGTAACGTATCAAAAGCACTGCCAAAAGGCAAGTTGTTTAAAAAAAATAATGTCCAACTCTATATAAAGCAATGTATTTCTGATTAAACTGTTCTGTGTTTTGTTTTTCAGTGCAGCAAATTCTTGTCCAACATCTCCAAGAGGAGGCACATCATACCGTCCTAACTTCATATCTGAGGCACAGATAGCTGCCCTGAATGCTGCTGTAACTTCAAACAGTAGTGCTAACAGTCTTACTAACAATAATAGCATTAAACACGAGGAAAAAGACAATACCCCAATGTTACAAATTAGTGAAACATCAAATGGAGCTGGGGGAAGTCCCAAAGATGATTCAAAGCCTCCTTATTCTTACGCACAGTTAATAGTTCAAGCTATATCATCAGCGCCTGATAAACAATTGACACTGAGTGGCATCTATGCTTACATAACAAAAAATTATCCTTATTACAGAACAGCTGACAAAGGTTGGCAGGTAGGTATTAGCAGTTACTCTAATTAGCACTCTGCCACGTTGACTAAATGCTACATCAAAGGTGTAAAGAATAACAGTAATATGAGTTGTGTGAATTTAGTACTACTAGATTGATGATATATTTTACAGATTTATTTATCTAATTTGGGTAATGCAGTGTATAGGTTCACCAAAATTTATAATTATTTTACAGTCCTGAGAAATTTTTCAACAAAATACAATATGTGGACTCACAAAAACAAGCAATGTAAAAATTATTGTCACTTTAGGCTCAGCCTAAAATTCAATTTTGAGCATGTTGAGAAAAAATCTGTTTTATTCATATATTTTTTTCAAAATTCATGTTCAAATTATTGCAATTATAACCCTGTAGCATTTTTGGCAATAATTTGTGAATTTACAGTAATATACATGTTTATACCTGTCAACCAATGTAAAACTGCAGGGTTGGACTGGCAAGAAAATTCTGCTCAAAGAGGCTGGCTCCAGTGGACCCCCTAAACTTATAGAAGCCTGTCATTTGTTTTATATTTTCTAAGTGTAAATTTTTAAACATTTGTAAATGCTATAAATTCCTGACCCTGCAAAATAAGCCCAAAATGAAAGAAGTAAGTTATAAGAGGTGTGCTATAATTAGAAAGAAGATACAGTGAGAAAAAATTGTGTACTGGTATATCCACAAACATTTACACTTCCTGTTTGGTTTGGTGTTAAGAATATATGTCAAGCTTCTTCCTTTAAGTTGTAAAAAAAACACTAAATAAAAATTCAAATAAAATATCTATTTCCTTTCCTTTCAGAATTCAATACGACATAATTTATCATTGAATCGTTATTTTGTCAAAGTACCTCGATCACAAGATGAACCCGGTAAAGGATCATTCTGGAGAATAGATCCTGCCTCAGAGGCCAAATTAACAGCACAAGCATTCAGAAGACGTCGCCAGAGAGGGGTGCCATGTTTTAGAGCACCATTTGGGGGCCTTTCCACTAGGTGAGTTAAAAAATTGAACAGGAACGAGATCAACAAAAGAATTTTTTGTAATGAGGACCTCACAAATAGAGGAATCAAAGTGCTGATTACTCAAATGTTTGTTTTAGGCTCAACAAAAACAGATAAAGCAATATAGCTGTTAAGAAACACAGATAAAGCAATATAGCTGTTAAGAAACATAGATAAAGTAATATATCTGTTAAGAAACACAGATAAAGCAATATAGCTGTTAAGAAACACAGATAAAGCAATATAACTGTTAAGAAACACAGATAAAGCAATATAGCTGTTAAGAAACACAGATAAAGCAATATAGCTGTTAAGAAACACAGATAAAGCAATATAGCTGTTAAGAAACATAGATAAAGTAATATAGCTGTTAAGAAACACAGATAAAGCAATATAGCTGTTAAGAAACATAGATAAAGTAATATAGCTGTTAAGAAACACAGATAAAGCAATATAGCTGTTAAGAAACACAGATAAAGCAATATAGCTGTTAAGAAACACAGATAAAGCAATATAGCTCACAGATAAAGTAATATAGCTGTTAAGAAACACAGATAAAGCAATATAGCTGTTAAGAAACACAGATAAAGCAATATAGCTGTTAAGAAAAACAGATAAAGTAATATAGCTGTTAAGAAAAACAGATAAAGCAATATAGCTGTTAAGAAACACAGATAAAGCAATATAGCTGTTAAGAAACATAGATAAAGTAATATAGCTGTTAAGAAACACAGATAAAGCAATATAGCTGTTAAGAAACACAGATAAAGCAATATAGCTGTTAAGAAACATAGATAAAGTAATATAGCTGTTAAGAAACATAGATAAAGTAATATAGCTGTTAAGAAACATAGATAAAGTAATATAGCTGTTAAGAAACACAGATAAAGCAATATAGCTGTTAAGAAACACAGATAAAGCAATATAGCTGTTAAGAAACACAGATAAAGCAATATAACTGTTAAGAAACACAGATAAAGCAATATAGCTGTTAAGAAACACAGATAAAGTAATATAACTGCTGTGAAACATATGGACACTGCAAGATATTATTGTAAAGGAATCAAAAGTGGTAACACAAATATTTGTATGACTTAATAGTAACATACAAGTACAGAATAACAACTGCATTATAGAATGAAGTTACTATAGTAGTTTCCTAACAAAGGCCACACAATGTTAAAATGTGTGTGCTTCTCAACAATATCACAAAGTTTAACTTAATTCATGAAAAAATTCAGACTGTTCGTACTGTGGATATTTGTGGAATAACTTTTGTCGGTTTAGGGAAAACATAAATTTACATGTGTAGTCTGCACCGTTAACCACTAGACAGATGCCACAGACTAGTAAATATTGATTCTGTCTAGTGAAAATTTCAAAGTTCTGTATAGGGACAAGTTTTGATATTTAGTTTCCAGACTAGTATATGAAAAAGCTTTTGGCTCAGACTGTAGACTTGTGTACAAACTATTGCTAAATTATAAAAAAATATTATTTCTTTTACCCACAAAAATTGAGTGCACAGTATTAGATATTAGTATTTCATAAAATCAAATGTAATTAAATTTATTTTCAGATCTGCACCTACATCTCCTAGTCAGATGGGAGGTTCATTTACACCTGACAGTATGTCACGAGAAGGTAGTCCTATCCCGGAACATTCAGAAGAAAGCATGCCTCCAGCCCCAACCCAAAACTACATCCATCATCAACATCCACAGATTATACCTGCAAGTTCTATTGCAGAGCTGTGTAGAATAAGTCAGTCAGCGCCTGGATCTCCTGCAGGTAAATAGCCACATTTATCCGACATATCTGTTGATTCTTTTACACAGCTTTGGTTGATAAGATGTTCAGTACTATGATCTATTTCAAGAAATCATCCAGACTGGGATACATTTTGATATTAAATTTTTGCTTGCCTTTGAAAATCATTTTGATTTGTTTCAAAAAAAATTTCCATCAGATAAAAAAGGTTTTACAAAATGACTTGAATCTATAAACTGTCCTATTTCTTATAATCAACTATTTTCAGTTCAATTAATTTTCAAAATCACATTTTTTTTTAGTTGAATTTTTATGCTTCACCTTCGATAGTAGAGGGGCATTATGTTTTCTGGTCTGTGCATCCATTTGTCTGTCTGTTTGTCTGTCTGTTTCAGGTTCAAGTTTTTGGTCAAGTTGGTTTTGATGAAGTTGAAGTCCCATCAACTTGAAACTTAGTATACATGTTCCCTTTTATATGGTCTTTCTGATTTTTATGCCAAACCAGATTTTTTTTACCCCGATTTCAAGGTCCACTGAACATAGAAAATGATAGTGCAAGTGGGGCATCCATGTACTTGGGACACATTCTTGTCTTCACTTGTTTGTTATCATTCTTATTCCACTTGATTAATAAAGTCCTCTATATCAGTCACTTGCTTGCAAGACAAAATTTCTAAAATTGAACTAAAATCAGTGATTTTAAAATGGACTATTGATTGAGCAACTTGTTGTATCTTTCAGCATCAAGAGTTATGTCCCCTATTTCAGTTACAACAATGCAGCCATCTGTGTCGACAGTATCGGCTCTTCATCAACTTCCCACAGTCATCACTAAGCCCAAAATCATGGTTACAAATGCTGCCCAGATGGTGTTGAATGGACCATCCCATACAGTTTCTAATTCATCTTTAACTAATGGGGCCCATACAGAAATTAAAAAAGAAAACAGTTTGTCAGCTCTATCATTTGGTAAGTATTCTCTTAGTTAGTTACTCTTTTTAGAACAAAATATAAATTCATATTCATTTGTTATGATCCTGAATATATAGATGTTAAGCAGCCATAAATCTATCAATCACAAATTCAGTTAAGCATAAAATTGTAAATAATGTTTTTTTATACGACCGCAAATTTTGAAAAAAATTTCGTCGTATATTGCTATCACGTTGGCGTCTGCGTCGTCGTCGTCGTCCGAACACTTTTAGTTTTCGCACTCTAACTTTAGTAAAAGTGAATAGAAATCTATGAAATTTCAACACAAGGTTTATGACCACAAAAGAAAGGTTGGTATAGATTTTGGGAGTTTCAGTCCCAACATTTTAGGAATTTATAGGGGCCAAAAAGGGCCCAAATAAGCATTTTCTTGGTTTTCGCACTATAACTGTAGTTTTAGTCAATAGAAATCAATGAAATTTTGACACAAGGTTTATGACGACAAAAGAAAGGCTGGGATTGATTTTGGGAGTTTTGGTTTCAACATTTTATGAATTAGGGGCCAAAAAAGGGCCCAAATAAGCATTATTCTTGGTTTTCGCCCAATAACTTAAGTTTAAGTAAATAGAAATCTTTGAAATTTTATCACAATGTTTATGACCACAAAAGGAAGGGTGGTATTGATTTTGGGAGTTTAGGTCCCAATAGTTTAGGAATTAGGGGCCAAAAAGGGACCCAAAAAAGCATTTTTCTTGGTTTTCGCACCATAACGTTAGTATAAGTAAATAGAAATCTTTGAAATTTCAACACAAGGTTTATGACCATAAAAGGAAGGTTGGTATTGATTTTAGGAGTTTTGGTCCCAACAGTTTAGGAATAAGGGGCCCAAAGGGTCCAAATTTAACTTTGTTTGATTTCATCAAAATTGATTAATTGGGGTTCTTTGATATGCCAAATCTAACTGTGTATGTAGATTCTTAACTTTTGGTCCCGTTTCCAAATTGGTCTACATTAAGGTCCAAAGGGTCCAAAATAAACTTTGTTTGATTTCATCAAAAATTGAATAAATGGGGTTCTTTGATATGCCAAATCTAACTGTGTATGTAGATTCTTCATTTTTGGTCTTGTTTTCAAATTGGTCTACATTAAAGTCCAAAGGGTCCAAAATTAAACTTACTTTGATTTTAACAAAAATTGAAATCTTGGGGTTCTTTGATATGCTGAATCCAAACATGTTCTTAGATTTTTGATTATGGGCCCAGTTTTCAAGTTGGTCCAAATCAGGATCTAAAATTATTATATTAAGTATTGTGCAATAGCAAGTCTTTTCAATTGCACAGTATTGCGCAATGGCAAGAAATATCTAATTACACAATATTGTGAAATAGCAATTTTTTTTTAAATTAGAGTTATCTTTCTTTGTCCAGAATAGTAAGCAAGAAATATCTAATTGCACAATATTGTGCAATTGCAAGAATTTTTTTTAATTGGAGTTATCTTTCTTTGTCCAGAATCAACTTAAATCTTTGTTATATACAATATACAATGTATATTCACTTTTTACTGCCAACTGATAAATTAAAATAATCTTAACCATTCAGTGATAACAATCAGTTTTTTTACATCTTAATATTTTATGATGTATTTAAATGAGTAGTTATTGTTGCAAACTCCATTAGAAATTTTAATTGCGATTAGTTTTGGAATAAGGGAAAGTGGGATGTGATTAAAAAAATTGGGTTAAATTTTCTCATTTGAAATTTCATAAATAAAAAGAAAATTTCTTCAAACATTTTTTTGAGAGGATTAATATTCAACAGCATAGTGAATTGCTGTAAGAGAAAACGAAAATTTTATGTTCATTAGAACACATTCATTCTGTGTCAGAAACCTATGCTGTGTCAACTATTTAATCACAATCCATATTAAGAGCTGAATCCAGCTTGAATGTTGTGTCAATACTTGCCCCTACCGTTCAGGGTTCAACCTCTGCGGTCGTATAAAGCTACTCCATGCGGAGCATCTGGTTATTACATTGTTTATGCATATTCAAAGCTGCTTGAGATTTTATTGAATTATTGTCTCCCCTGCAACAGAAGTCGCTGTATGCCTGACATAGGTATTACAATTTGCAGCTTCAGTGGTGAAACCTTTGATTTTGTATAGAGCTTTATATTATTGAATATAGGAAACCTGAATGCTTCATATCTTTTTATATAGGAGACCTGAATGCTTCATATCTTTTTATATAGGAGACCTGAATGCTTCATATCTTTTTATATAGGAGACCTGAATGCTTCATATCTTTTTATATAGGAGACCTGAATGCTTCATATCTTTTTATATAGGAGACCTGAATGCTTCATATCTTTTTATATAGGAGACCTGAATGCTTCATATCTTTTTATATAGGAGACCTGAATGCTTCACATCTTTTAATATAGGAGACCTGATTGCTTCATATCTTTTAATATAGGAGACCTGATTGCTTCATATCTTTTAATATAGGAGACCTGAATGCTTCATATCTTTTAATATAGGAGACCTGATTGCTTCATATCTTTTAATATAGGAGACCTGAATGCTTCACATCTTTTAATATAGGAGACCTGATTGCTTCATATCTTTTAATATAGGAGACCTGAATGCTTCATATCTTTTAATATAGGAGACCTGAATGCTTCCTATCTTTTATGCAGATACCTTATGTTGCAAAGTTTCTGTCTATCATTATCATTGACCTCATTTTCATGGTTATCTGACTACTTGAAAAAATATATAGTTTTTTTATGTGAATTTCTAACTTATAATGAGTAATAGTAATAGAATAACTATATTTGTATATAGGTCCCTTGCAAGGTCTACATGACAACCAGACATGGTTTACCTAATCTTTACCTCGTTTTATGGACCACTATTTGATATGGTCACAGTCTATTAGAAGTACACTGGTTATTGTTGTAGCCAATGCAGATATGATCCTAGGTGAAAAATTGGAAGTCATGCAACCATATTGAGTATCAGTTTGTCTGCAATAATTAAACAAACATTGTTATAACTTTTCAGATAAGTTTCAAGGAGTTACAGTTGGTGGTCAGACTGTTAAGCCTGTTACATTAGTAAGAAATTTAATAACAAGTTTAGCCCAACAAGGCGGAATGTCAGCAACTGGCCAGCCATTTACTGTGTTGCCGACCAACTCAAGTCAGTCGAGTCAACCAACGGCTATTCTGCAACAGTCTATTAGTAGTACATTGGCAGGGTCACAGGGCTTGACCTTGCTATCTCAGCAAGGAGGCTTACAGTATGTTAATGCCGCAGGGGCAGCTTCGCGGCACTCTGATGGGCAACAATCACAGACTCAGTTTTTGGTAAGACTGTCAATAAGAAACTAAACATCTGAATTTGAATGATTTTATTTTCATAAATTTTGATAAAGATATTTTTATGTAATTTTATTTATTTTGCGTATTTACCTCTGATAACTATTATCATATGACAACACAAACAACAATTAAAAAAAAAAAAACATCGCACTCTGAGGAAAATTCAAAAAGGAAAGTCTGTAATCTAATTCAAATCCGAAAATTCCAAAGCTCAAACAAATAGATAACAACTTTCATAATCCTGACTTGGAAGGTAGAAAATGGCGGATGACATTACAAACAATAGACAATGCATAAACATGACGTCACATACCTGATTGTGTCACTCTGTTCTGTAGGATGCTGATGTAATCGGCCAAAAACGTTGCTAATGTTGGACGATAAATGTTGTAGTAAACTTAGGTGTTGTTGTCAATTTATCAGTACTTAAAATAATGTATTGTGTACAATATTTTAAAAAGAGGGAAAGAATTTATTTGGACAAAAGGAACTTAACAAAAAAAATTCAATACATACATCCCCATTCCCTAAAGGGTGAATAAATAGTCAAGTAAGTTATTGTATTTACTAAGATAGATTTAGTTGTTGCACATGCTTTAAACAGGTTACCAGTTTTCATACCATAAAAAAGTTTGTAACAACTAAATGTCTACTGAAAATATAAAGCCATAAATGTTAATGATTGGTATATAATAATCTAACAATCAATGTTATATTTTCATTGCATCAACTTCAAAGTTTTTGAAACTTTATTGTATAAATATTTTTTTCTCATAATTCTTTAAAATAAAATATTATTTTCCATTTCAGGTGACAACTGTAGGTGGTGTTCCGTTGACACTTCCTGTTACGTCAAAACGTCCGGCGGCGGCAGGAGACGGTGATAGTGCTATTGAAAACAAACTGATCAAACTGGAGGAACAAGTCGGGAAAGAAGAACCAAAGGCAGAATAAAACAATTGATTTTTACAGAAATTTTTACTCTTTTGTCTGTTAGTTGTTATTGGAGAAATATTTTTACACATTTTAGCTCGGGTGGGTGACAAACACATGAAAGACTGTTTTTGATTGGTTATTTAGAGATGATGACTTGATTGTTTGTTATTTACGACCTGATTGTTAAAGACGATTGAAATTGACTGTGTGTGGATATATATATTTCCACTTTGTATTATTAATAGCAATACTTCTCAAAAGTTAATGTTGTCAGTATTTTTTATACAGAAATTCACCGTAAATTGTGTTTTTATGGTTTTGAGGGAGGTTGTTACAGTCTTGAATGAATAAGTTATTTCTTCACTCCTGAATAGACCCCCAAAAATACAAATAGATTATGAGTTATTCCCCTTTCTTGGGATTTGCAATAGTTCTCAGCTTTGATAACTTAACAATAAGCTATTCGTAACTTCTAATTTCTTGCAGTGCATTATTGTATGTTGTATTTGCTTTGTAAAAAAATAATATAGTCTTTGTAGTCAAATTGAAGTATAATTAAAAAAAAAATGTGTAGATAAAACAAAAAATAGATATTTTCTTTTGTCTTTTGCTTTTCAATATATCTTATACAAACCATTGCTGAGAACAAGAACTTATCCCTTGAAAGCTGAGTAACTTATTTCTGTATTGTTTTATTGTCAATTTCTGAATATATGACATGACTTAATGAAGTACTATATATACACGATAAAACTAAAGATTTTTTTTTTCTTTTTCAACCTACCCCTAGTTGGATTTGACACATCATAGTCTAACTTGACCACCTTATGGAATGGACATGTTTCTTCTTGTTGTATTTAACTTTCAGGTATAATTTATTTATATATTATAAGTATGTGTATTGATAATTTCTTAAAAAAAAAAAAAAATAAGTTCAGGGGGCATGGGTTGAAAAAGGGAATTTCTTTAGAGCTGTAGTGTAAATGTAATTTGTTATAGAGCAAGAGACTCTCTAAACATCTTTGTTTTTAATCCTGTAAAGTAGTAATTAATGCAATGTACAAAGTAAAGTTTTTAAGCATTAACAGTTTGTGGTTATTTAAAAAAAAATCTGCCTTTAGAGCACATGTTTTCTGATAGTTCGGGTGTCACATGGGCAATACTTAAATAATTAGAAATGGTTTGGGAATATAAATAAATAACTGGTCTTCTAATGGCATTACTGTTAGCATGTTTTAAACACACAAATAAAAGTTGTGATAATTGGCTGACAAACGCTTTGACAAATCAAATTTCACCAACTTTATTGGAAGATATTTTATTTTGAAAAAAATGTCATATTTCCAAAAATATAAAGTGATAATGAAAAAAGCCCATGGTCTGATGTAAATCAAGTTTGTAGAATAAAGTCCTGATATTTACATTTTATCCTTTTTGACCTAATTCATTGATTGTTGTTTTCTTGTTAGAAATAACTTAATATTTGCTAAATCTTGCAAATGATTTTGAGGGAGTTATCTTCTTTGATATATGATTTCATGATGATTTCCTTAGTGAATAAAATAATGCAAACATCATGTTTATTTTACATATCATGTTGGAAAAGATTTTTTTTTCGATGGTGGACTTGGTATATGATAAAATGAAAAAGTTATTTGGTTTTATTAAAAAACTGAAAAAATTACTCACTCTTAAAAGCATTACCCGGTAAATGGAACAAGTTTATATAGAAGGCAGCATTTAGCTCATATTTTACATAAAATACATGTTTGTCTACTGATAATAAAGATATAAAATTTGAATGAAGTAGAAAAAAAAAATGATAGAAATTAATTTATTGTCTGCACAAATATTTTTTGTTGTTGTTTACACATTGTAAGAATGTTTTCTAATGATATTGTTTATCTATGAAGTTGGGGAGCATCTTTTAATGTTTTGAAGGGAGGTTGGCAGTTTGGTTTAAAGAACATTGCTTTTATAATTAAAAAAAAAAGTGAATGTTTTAAAAAAATGAAGATATGACCATATTTTGTATAAAAGATGGGAACAGAAAAAAATAGAAAATTGGTTTTGGACAAGATCTGTATATGTGAGAATATGCAAGTTATAAGAGTTTAAGAAAGGTACATAACTCTGAATGTTTTGTCTGCATATTTGATATAGACAAACAATAACAAATTGTATCATTATGCTGAAACAAGTATCAATAGGCAGTTTTTATAAACCTTGTACTATCAAAAGGACATATTGCATCTGAAAATAAACTACAGTCCTTGGTGAAGCAATGCATGTAAAGTGAAGATATATATGGATATTTTTTTATCATGATTAGTTGCAAAATATTAAGGTATTTGAGTGGACATAATCCTAGATAATTCAATCCTTTATATGTACGGATTATCATATTAATGAACTGGTATAAACAGATAAAACTTTGTACGAGACCAGGATGATTTGTGTTGAGAGAATTTGTTGTTGGAGATGTGATTTTATCAATTAATAATAGTGCTGATAACTTTCTGTGTTAAATTGTAATTATGGATCTACGTTTGGATAGATTCTCATGATTGTTTAATTGCTTGTATGTAAAAATTAATTGTTTTTCTTTGTTGAAAAATGCAAATATAGTATCTAACTTTGTTGTGATAAAACATTAAAGCTCAGTCCGTTTATTTATCAAAATCATTTGCATTCTGGGTAATTAAGATTAATGCTAAGGGCTGTTTTACTAACTATACATTGTACCCAAGGAAGGCACTTTAAAACAAAACTCAGTTATAACCCTTTTAAACAAATTTGGTTTATCATGTACATTTTTGTTGTACTTTAACCTACTCATTGGGGAGATCCAAATTGCCTTCTTTGGATCCTCTGTATGTTTTTCTTGAACATTTCAAGCCTCGTGATTGCAAGTTTAAAACAGCCTCTTTTTGACTGAATATTTATGGCAGCCTCATTGTGACTGAACAATTTAGACAGTCTTAATTGTGGTGAATTTCTTTTAATGATATTCAACCATCACTTGTGGAAGAAGTGAAATGCCCAGCTTTTTGTTGTTTAATACATATTTATTAGATTTATTTGAATTATTTAAAGATAGCCATGTTTTATTGGCAAGTTATGATGACTAATGCTTTATTACAAATTGATACATAGATTATAATATGAATTAATAATCTTCAATTTGAACTGCTAATTCTCTGTTATTTCTCTTTTAATTTCAACAATAGTTGTAACTTGATGACCTGAATTTTATGGCAAACTCCATAAACTGCTTAGAATTTTCCCTTGATTAAGAAATAATTCTTCATACTTACTTATGACAGTTGTTTAATCTCTAAAAATCATTGTTACTCAAGAATAAGACATAACAAATGAAAGTTCATTTTAAATTAAACAAAAATCAAATTAGGAAATTTAATCATCAATATCGATTTATTGTACATCATTGTACATTCATACATAAATTCAGATTTCAACCAATTTCATAAAATGTTTGATCAAATTATTTGTTTTCAAACATTACAAAAGCATATGTTATGATTTTTACCCATAATTTTTCAAGCTAACAATATATACTGATGATTATGGATTGAAAATGTTCATTGTAATTTATTATTTTGTATTGTCTTCATTAACATTATTGTGGACATTGTAAATAGAAATGTAACAGTGTTGTTCTCTTCATTGGTGAACAACTATATTGTTGTTCCACATCATTGGTGAACAACTATAGTGTTGTTCTCTCAACTGGGGAACAATCATATTGTTGTCCTCTTCATTGGTGAACAACCATATTGTTGTTCCACATCATTGATAGACAACTGTAGTGTTGTTCTCTCAACTGGGGAACAATCATATTGTTGTCCTCTTCATTGGTGAACAACCATATTGTTGTTCTCTTCACTGGGGAACAACTATATTGTTGTTCTCTTCACTTGGGAACAACTATATTGTTGTTCTCTTCACTGGGGAACAACTATATTGTTGTTTTCATCACTGTTGAACAATTATATTTTGTATCATTGGTATTTAATAACTGGATAGTAAAAATGGTATGTCCCATCAGTGGGTTGTACCACTCTGATCAATAAAAATATTGTTTTACTCAAACTCTTGTTTTATTATTGTGCCATCAAAAGTACATTTTTGAGTTATGATTGCATTCATACTGATATCAAAAGCTTTTTTTATGACCCATTTATGGGCATTATATTTTCTGGTCTGAGCGTATACGTTCGTTCGTCCGTCTGTCCCGGTTCAGGTTAAAGTTTTTGGTTGAGGTAGTTTTTTTGATGAAGTTGAAGTCCAATCAACTTGAAACTTAGTATACATGTTCCCTATCATATGATCTTTCTAATTTTAATGCCAAATTAGAAATTTTCCCCCATTTTCACTGTACATTGAACATAGAAAATGATGATGTGGATTGGGCATCCATGTACTGGGGGAACATTCTTGTTTCCAGCCATTCCTCCACATTTCATATATATATTTCCAGCAATTTATACATGAAATAGATTTGCTCATGTATGACCATACCTGTGTGTAGAAAATTGTTTTTATTGAAAGAAACAAAAGCCATGAAGGTAATATTGAAATAGGAGTTATCCTTCTTTGTTTATGCATTAACCAAAAAAATGACAAAAAGTTGTAGATGATTTTACTTCAAACCTTTTATTTTGGGTGTTAAATAATTAATAATTTACAACAAATGGTCAATTGAATTTGAATATACCTAAGGCTGAATAACCCACATAGCCATAGACAGATAAAATATTACAGTAATTTCTTACAATTTAATCCTAAATTCCATTTAAACTGAGTAAACCATGAAAAACCGTTGATGACTCACGGTCCTATGAATAAATTATGTCTATGAGCTGATAAACAAAATGACGTCAGCCAATCAGTAGATGTGTTTCATACAAAATTAAATTATTGATATATATTGCATATCATTGGTAGACAACCAAATCAAAATTCAAATATGTATTTATTTGTAAATTACAAATTAGGATGGACACCATGAAGCCACAAGACTTCCTAGGAACTACTACAGTTGCACCAGCTAATGATTTAGGTGATCAATATGGAAAGCTTCATAAAAAAAGGATAACGGGGTTTTAGGAGGGGTTGGGGGTTGGCGTAATAAGAACTAGAACAAAATCTTCCAGTGCAAATAAACAACTTATGAATAATTATTACTCCAGCAATAGACAAGTATCTAATTAATTCTCCATATGCCTGGAAAATTTAAAATAAAGATATGAGGTGTGATTGCCAATCAGACACCAAATTATGAGAAAGGGATTTATAAAATATACTGTTTAGTCAACTTTAAAACTATTAAGACATTAGAAAGACAGATAATCTGATATACATGTAAGCTTTAAACAAAAGAATGAAAAGAAAAAAAAACAATATAACAGACAGAAAGGTCTAGTTAAATGAATAGAGAATAACTAGCCTAAAAAAAGAATGGATTATATTGTGCAAAAGTATAAAGAATAATTGTGAGAAAAGAAAGAATTGGGTAATGAATATTGATTGCTGAAATAAATGATTTATAGAATAGAGTTTTGTCCTAAGTCAGATGTCAAAGTTGATGTACTGTAGTAGTCGTCTGTTTATTTAGTTCATAGGTGCTTCTCGTTTCTCCATTTTATAAAGATTAGACTTGGTTTTCCCATTTGAATGGATTTACATTTCTTATTTTTATGCCCTTTATAGCTTGCTGCATGGTGTGAGCCATCATCAGGCTCCATGTTAAAGGCTGTACCTTGACATATAATGGTTTACTTTTATAAATTGTTATTTGGATGGAGAGTTGTCTCATTGGCACTCATACCACAGGTTCCTATATCTATTCATATACTTACAAAATAAGTTATTCATGAGAAATTTGCACAAAAGTGTTATTCTTCAAGATGATGTCTTGTAATTTTAATAAAACATAAATTAAGGACCCAATCCACACCATCATAAATCATTTTAATAAGCTTTTATAATATCAACTAGTATGAAATTTGGGATGGAAATGCAAAATAGTAACTAATTTTACAGATAAAATTCATATCATGATTAATCTATTATAGAACTTAACATGGCTAGACTAATAATTGCGTCACCTATAGATTAAATTAGTGTAATTATGTTTGTAACAAGTTTTTTTTACAGCTTAAATAATTACCATATGTCATATCAGGTCGAGTGTTACCTGACCAAGTATAGTTGTATGATTAAGAATTGGATTTCAGCTTAAATTTTTTACCATAATTGTTTTTACACTTTATGTGCTTAGACAATTCACCAGGCTTTAGTGCAAAGATAAGATTTTTTTTAAAAATAAAGCTGTTATTATATGAATAAAACTGGAAGGAATTGATATAAATGGATGAATTTATTATAAACATAAGATCAGAGGCGGATTAAGGGGGGGGGGGGGGGGGGCAGGGGGCCTGGCCCTTCCCCCTTTTTGGGAAAAAATTGGTTGCTTATGTAGGGAATTACTGAAGCGTGACTGGAGCAAGCCCCCTCCTAGCTCAGTCAGTGGGCCCCCACTTCTGAAAATTCCTGGATCCGCCACTGAAGATGAATGAAATAAAGTCATAATGCAAACCTATACAGCATGAGTTTTATAATTGTAGCTTAATGAAACTTTACAAAGTATACCCCCCCCCCCAAAAAAAAAAAAAAAAAAAAAATAAATAAATAAATATAAAAATTGAATAAAAAATAAATATATAATGAAATTGAGAATGGAAATGGGGAATGTGTCAAAGAGACAACAACCCGACCATAGACAAAAAAACAGCAGAAGGTCACCAACAGGTCTTCAATGTAGCATAAAATTCCCGCACCTGGAGTCGTCCTTCAGCTGGTCCCTAAGCAAATATATACTTGTTCAGTGATAATGAATTGTGTTTGCTCTCCTCCATCTTCGAAGTTTTGATCTGAAGGAAGTTATCAAAAATGCAAATGAACAGAAATATTATTTAATGTCATAATAAGCTAGCCAAATAATGGGAGGGTCTGGATTGGGGTTATAGAGAGGTTCTATTCAGACAGGCATGTCTTCATCAGCTTCCAACTTTAAAAAAAAATCATTGCTGGATCTTTGATGCAGTTAATTCTGAATTAAAATATAAAAAAGAAATTTTGTATGATTGTCAATGAGACAACTGTCCACAATGACACAAGAATTAACAACTATAGGTCACTACAGCCTTCAACAATGAGCAAAGCCCATACCTCATAGTCATCTATAAAACTAGTTATATTTGTCTGAATCAGATTCTAAGAAAGGAGCACTTCACAAAATAACTGCAAAAGTAGCACCAGAAAAGGAACAGACTAGCTTTTAATGTATAAATCTTGTCACATCAAATGGAACTATACTTCACAGAGGGTATCTGCACGGAAGAACGCAAAACAAAATTGACAGTTCACGATGAACGAACAATCAAAAAATTTCCTGTACGTTGATTCTTTTATCAATTTCACGAAACATGAAACTTTTTCACAGCTGCACGTGAAATAAAAATGGCAAAACATGTTGCATGAAAATAACTCTTTACCATCCCCTAAAAAAGTAAAAAGAAAATAAAACAATGCACATTCTAATAATAAAATAATGGATGTGTATATTGTATTAGAAAAGAGAAAATGTAATTTTCGTTAATAGATTTTTAATTTTTCATGGATATAATTTTAATTTTCCCAGACTTTTTACTTGACAAAGGGGAATAACTAATGACCACGTGGTACAAACCGGAAACAACCACATCCATAGCGACCATAACAACGATAAGGGCTGTCGAACCAACACATTGCACAGCACTTAGCGATACTTGACAAATATCGTTAGTGAACTTATTTCATGTAAGTAGTACAGTCGTACAACATTCGAACAAGATGGCAGCAGCTACGGCAACACTGAGGAGCACTGAAATTCCTCCTACTATGCCAGAAACTACAAGAAATATGACTGTAAATGGGATGGAAACAACATATCAGGGAAACACTGGACCTGATATGGGAATTTCTACAATGGGATTCCGGTCTCAGAAATATAACCCAGCAGAGTGGCACGAGACCAATTATTCCAAATATTATCAGTCCTTTTCTGACCGAGACAATGCCGAGAGGATCAGACACGAATCCAAAAGAACCATGAATGAAACTGAGTCAACTACAAATAAAACACAGGCTGAAGTAACCAAGAAACTTGGTGAACGACTCCAGGACATTAACTTCTGGAAATCTGAGTTGGAAAGAGAAATTCAGGATGTTATTTCAGAAACTGACTTGCTCTTGGCACAAAAGAAACGTCTAGAGAATGGTTTGAGAGCAACTGAAATCCCACTACATATTTCCACAGATAATTTAAATTGTAGACAGAAAAGACAAGGTGTTGATTTAGTTCAAGATGATGTAGAATTATCTTTATTAAAGGTAAATATTTTATAAGCACTTGCAATTATTTCATTTATGGCTTGTTTATTCAACTTTAATGTATAAACTGTAGTGTACCATACATATTATTATAATATAATATACATACATTAGAGACGATCTTAACAAGGGTCTAGAGGAACAGAAGAAAATGAAATATAAGTGTGAAATTATCAATGAATGAAAATTAAACAATTGTAGGATTAAGCTTTAACTTCATAAATTCATTTCTCTGTTGTTTCATTGTTTTAAACATAATTCAATTAGTGTTTGAATCAGAAATATGTTGCGGTATGAACCAGGGGCAAACTTGTTGGTGTGAATGTGTTAAGGGAGAAAACAGACCCAATACCTTTAATCAGAGTTCAAAGTTTATAAGCATTTAAATGCCATGTTACAACATTGAAAATTGTTTTTAAGCTTGCATTGTATGCTGATGGATAGAATTATAATATGAATAGGATAGATAAATATTTACATTTCAGTTAATTTTCTTATGTATCAGCGTACAGATATGTGATGCTTTCAAATTAATTGACAAAATCACACACTTACACAAGTAAATTAAATAAATATTAGAAAGGGACTACATGTACTATTGAATAAATGATAATTATATAAATTGTTTATTCAAATGTTATTGAAATTGAAGTTTTTAATCATTTTTTGCTATTCTTTTTCAGGAAGTAGAAATAATTAATAATGTTCAAGATTTGCTCAAGAAAACTATAGATCAATCTGAGAAACAAATTAAGTAAGTAAACTATATCTTTAAACACTTTATTATATTGTGTACTTTTATGAATCATAAATTGTTGTATTTAATTATTCAGATGTTGCAATCCTTATCATGATATAGTTTTAAACTAAATTGTTAGCACAACAGGGAGTTTTTTCAACCCAGGACAAAAGGGAGGGGTGTCCAACTTCATGTCCCCATTCAAATGCATTGATTGCCCCCCAAATAAAGGGGGGGGGTTCAATTCCCCTGGATCCGCCAATGGCACAATTAAAGCAATCATCGTAAGAAATGTAAACCATGATCCATACTGTTACACACCTGGGGTTGAAATCATTAACTTTTCTCAGTGCTTGGAGAACAAAAATCATGCTCGAAACATAAAATCAAGCATTTTGATTGGTTGATTTTGGAGTTTGAGTATTTAGAAATATATATGCACCGATTTGACTGGCGAATCTGCGCCTCTTGAACTATTGATGTTATAATAAAAAATATTCCCGTCTTACTCTGTATGTACAAACAGGATACCCATTGGTAATTGGATTTGTCTTGTAAGAACAAAAACATTAAAAAAATAATCAATGCATGCAATTACAATCGGATAAAAGTAACAGTTATTTAACTGAGCATTTAAAATACACATTCACTCATATAAACCATATTCAGAAGGATGAGTTTTTAAAATTCAAAGCAAACAATTTACAATGCAAATTTCTTAACTATAACCTATAAGGACATTTTTTGAATAATGAGAATTTCATCATTTTTAGCTACCATTCATGTTACATTCTATCTATTTTAGATTAAACAGAGAAGCTAAACAGAATTTGGAGATGGATTGGAGTGATAAGAAAGAGGCATTAGAAATAGATACCAAGTCAGGATCACTTAGGAACCACCATACAGATAAACAGTTCTATAGTGGAGCTGCTAAATTTGAAGAAATGTAAGTCTTTTTGGAGAGTTTTTTTTAGTTACCAGATTAAGGAAATGTAACCTAATGTGAGTGTTAAGTTTTTCTATCTTGATATTCAATCTTGAAGAATAACAACAGACAAAAAAGATTTTTCATATAACAAATTAACAATGCCTTCCATCATTGGCAGCAATTAACATGATTAAACTATGATATTTTATCTTTTTGTAAAAAAATCCCAGATAGACAATAGTTATTTGAATGTTTTTATATAATTTATTATTTATTTGAATATTAAATAGATGTATCTCATTTGTTCTGAAATATAAACAAAGAAAGTATTATATTCAAATTATCTTAATTTTAGTTTTTCAAGTAAGAGAAGTTAATTAAAATACGCTCCTTGAGTTAATTCCCTTTTGCACTTCAAAACTTTATTGTCATTAAACTAAATTGTTAAGTGTTATGTGAAAAATACAATGAACAAAAAATATAGTAAAGACAAACTGTAAAATAAGTAATAAAATAATAGATTTAACAATTAAATGTTTTAAGTACAAAACATGTGCAATGTTTTTAATCGTTTTTAAAGTAGTAATCAATGGATTCCAATAAATTCTTTGAACTTGAAGTAACACTTTGAGACCTGTTTCTTACATATCATAAAGACAAGAAATAAGAACATGTATATATTCATTGTTGCATAATTTTTTTTTAAAAGCTGTCTAAATTTTCAATTACTAAAAGAGAAAAAAACTACCTTGAATTGATGTTAAGTTTTAAGAAGCAAAACTTTGAAAAAATCAGCATGATCAGTAATCTTTAGTGTCACTAGTAGCCTAGGAACTTCTGAACCTACACTAATGCCTTTTTTGGGGGAAAGTTCTTGTTGATGAATGTAAAGTTTCCTATGTACTTTTTTGGGGGGTAACTTCTTGTTGATGAATGTAAAGTTTCCTATGTACTTTTTTTGGGGGTAAGTTCTTGTTGATGAATGTAAAGTTTCCTATGTACTTTTTTGCAGAATGATGTTTGTATTTTCTTTTGATTATGTTTCACAATTCAAATAAATAATAATGTTTCTCAATAATAACATTTTTATTTATACTCTTCATTTGTATCTATCTCACAGTCAGTCAACACCAGAATCTTGGGCCCAGTTCTCACATGATAATGTCGTCCGTGCAGAGCACGAGAGAATGGCATCCATTCAATTACGTCAATTGATTGACAACATCCTTGAGGACTCATCACGAGATATGAGAGAACAGTGTGACACAGTAGATGTTAACTTTACGAAGAGAATTGAAGAAATGGAAGATGCTAAAACAAAACTGGAGGAGAACCTTAACAAGGTAATTGAAGTTAAATAAACGCACTTAAACATCCAAACTGAAAACTATAAATATCAAAAAGTTATTTATTAAAGTTGCTAAGATTCAAATTGAAGTTTGACTATAAAAAAGTCAGAGAGCAATGACCTCACAAAATAAGTCTCGGAAACATTATGCCTATAGGTTTGTAAAAAATATTATTTAAAGAGTTTCCTCTTTTACAAATTGTTGATACATCTTTCACGGAGTTTGATCATTCATACTGTTAATTATTTTATTCTTAAAAAATTGTTGTAAATGTTTAGTAAAGAAATGGTATTTTGCTTAAAATGTACATTACTTAGGTGTGTAATTAACCAAAATCACTATAGAAGTGTTTTCTCAATTTAAATAAGGATTAAAAAAAACAGTAAAATTTTGATTTTTGATATATATATAAATTTGGAAACATTTAAAAAAGAATTTATAATAATTTAGAATTTTGAATTTCGATTTGAAATAATATGTATTAAAAAAATGTTATTTTTTTGTTCTTAGTATTTGAGGTTATTTATTAGAGAAAAATAGAATATGTATTAAAGCAATAACAAATAAATTGTTTAATTTAATCTTTGAGTTGTGACCCCTCAGTTGAAAAATTACACCTGAACAAACTGACTTCCTTAATTTGAATGCTAAGTCTCTAAATTAATTTTTAAAGATGTTTTTTTTTATGTCGGATAGTGTACAAAATATAAACATAATTTCATTTAATTTTTTTTAACAGATCTGCAGAGAAATCACCCAGATGGAGAGTAACATTGATAACCTAAGAAAAGCCATCCGTGATAAGGAGAACCCAATGAAAGTATCTCAGACTCGTCTCAACAACAGAACATACAGACCAGGTGTAGAACTGTGTAGAGATCCAGTGCAATACAAGTAAGTCTTCAATACTTTCATGAATGTTGATTGTTCACATATGAAATTATGACTCAAAGCTCATATATGAAAAAAGAAGATGTGGTAGGATTGTTAATGACTCAATGAGACAACTCTCCACACCAGACCAAATGACACAGAAATTAACAACTATAGGTCACTGTACAGCAAAGCACACGCATTATTATTATGTCAATCAGCAATAAGAGGTCCAAAATGATCGATCTGAAATTTGGTATACATGTTTTTGCCTATCTGAAAGCAAAGGAATCATGCTAAAGGAGGAAGTTTCAAAGAGGTGCCCTGTATCAGGAAAGGTACATGTTTGAGAACATCGCTGGTTAAAAGTGTAAACCAGTACAAAATTTTGCTAACAAAGGTACATCCTCACACCACCTTCCTATATCTATATAAGTTTCACATAGCTCACTTTTATATATGCAATAATGTTGATTAGCTCTTTGACATTTAATTGTTCTTAACCTTATTAGGTCAAATAAATGTACTTTTTTTATTATTGAACTTGTACAAATTTCAGATTGGTGGGCGAAGTAAATGAAATTGCACAATCAATAGATGCTCTTACAGAACAGCTGAACAATGCAGAGAATGCCCGAAAAGACCTCCAGGATAACCGAATGGCTCTTGAGAAAGAAATCTCTGTAAAGAAAAATAGCTTGTTTATTGATAGAGAAAAATGTGTCACCACACGTACACGATATCCCACCACACTGAAACTGCAGGGACATCAATAAAACACTATGCTTATGGATTTAGAATGATGCAGTATTGATTTTTTTTCTTTTTTCTACCATGTTTTGTCGTCTGCAATCATAGAACATTCTCACCATATTTGGTCATCATGACCTAATATAGATATGTTGACCAAATATGGCAATAGATTTGCACTGCACATGTACTTTGTCGACTGCCTCTATGTATCTTTGTTTGCTCATTCATTTTTCCAAACATCAAATGTGATAATTTTTTATATATTATATTAACTCTAAAAATGAAAGTATTATTTATGTGGCGGAGAAGATCGTTGATGCTTAAAATTTAAATCAACAGTTCAATTGTTGAGTTTTATTCAGATATATTTAATGTTATGTAAATAAGTAATAAATCATTCAAAAACCTACATTTGTGTCAAATATTAAAACAAGAAATTGTTGTGAGATTGCCAATGAGACAATTTTCCAAAAGAGATCGAAAGACACTGAAATTAACGACTATATGTCACCTTCCTTCAGCAGTGGATTGATTGATTGGAGGTTGCTTATCTTCAGCATTGTATAAAACCCTTGCAACAGCCAGGGTCAGCTATACATTTTTTAAAAGGCCACGAAATGACAAATGTAAAAGAATTCAAACAAAAAAGATTAACAGGCTGATTTATGATCAAAATAATTAACCTGGTTCTAGGGGCCATATAAGGTGTTGTCACTATTTTATTTTGTGTCTTTTGTCAGTCACCTGTTTTTTCACTTTATTTTGAAAATCTACCTCTACTGAAATCATAGCCATGTCAACTCTTTAAGTGTGTGAATCTCCTGCAGGTTGATCAGCATTTTTGGTCACAGTATCTAAAACTAGAACAAACTATCTCTAAAACTTTTGCAATTGGAGAAAACTACAAAGGGTAAAGATATATAGCCTACCAAGTTTTACCAGGAAAGTTTGGAAAAAGTTTGTCAAGTAGTTCTTACCTGTGAAATGTTGATTTTTCTCATCACTTGGCGTCCGGTGTCAGTCGTCTGTCGTTAACTTCTACAAAAACCTTCTTTTCTGAAACTACTGGGCCAAATTAAACCAAACTTGGCCACAATCATCATTGATGTATCTAGTTTAAAATTTGTGTGTTTTTTTACCCGGCCAACCAACCAAGATGGCTGCCATGGCTAAAAATAGAACATAGGGGTAAAATGCAGCTTTTGGCTCATAACTCAAAAACCAAAGCATTTAGAGCAAATCTGACATGGGTTTAAATTGTTTATCAGGTCAAGATCTATCTGACCTGAAAGTTTTAGATTAATTGGACAACTTGTTGTTAGGTTGCTGCCCTAAATTGGTAATTTTAAGGAAATTTTGCTGTTTTGGGTTATTATCTTGAATATTATTATAGATAGAGATAAACTGTCAATAGCAATAATGTAAAGCAAATTAAGACTCAAAAATAAGTCAAAATGACCAAAATGGTCAATTGACCCCCTAAGAAGTTATTGTCCTTTATATTCATGATAATCAATTTTTAACAATTTTCATAAAATTTATAAATTTTTACTCACTGAAACTACACGGACAAGTTCATTATAGATGGAGATAATTGTAAGCAGCAAGAATGTTCAGTAAAGTAAGATGTACAAACACATCACAATCACCTAAACACTATTTTGTCATGAACTGTCTGCTTCCTTTGTTCACATATACCAAAGTGAGCGACACAGGCTCTTTAGAGCCTCTAGTTTAAAACTTGTTATTTTCTTAACCACTGTTCCAAGTATAGTTATAGTATAAATATTGCAAAAACGATTGCTGTGACAAGATATAGCCACGGTACCTGAGATAACTACTTGCTTTGGAGTCATTTGCTCATTTTTTTAGTAGCTTGGTAAAAAAGATAACAAATGACTTAAAAATGTTCAGGAAAGGAGGAGGGTAAACAAAAGTTTGTTTATTTGGAAATAATAGAATCTCACTTAATCCACAATAAAGGTTCTGTCACAACATGTGTTGAAGTTATAGCCATATAATCACATATTTTACCCGGTTTTATGGGTAACGTTGAAATATGTTGGAGTTGGTAAAAACTTTTAATTCCATAAAAATTCACCATGGCAAGAAGTATATACATTAAATCGAGAAAGGAAATGGTGAATGTGTCAAAACGACAACAACCCAACCACAGAGCAGACAACAGCCGAAGACCACCAATGGGTCTTCAATGTAGCGAGAATTCCCGCACTCCTAGGTGTCCTTCAGCTGGCCATTAAAAATATGTATACTAGCAGTGATAATGTACGTCATACTAAACTTCGAAAACTAAAATTAAAAATCATACCAGACTAAAAAATGCCAGGCTCCTGACTTGGGGCAACGCCGTAGCACCGCCTTAATTATTGGTGCGGCGAAATCCGCCGCGCGCACTGCTAGGGGGGTTTGGGGGCATCCCCCAAGAAATTTTTGAAAATACATGCAAATCTGAGCAATCTGAGAGCCTTTTCATCTGTTTTTCAGAAAATTCAAATACCAAAAAAGTCATGTTTTTTGTGTATATCTTTCGAATATTTTATGCCTCAGTGACAGTGTGTCCATCAGTTGAACTTCAAATGTGTTGGATTTCTATTGTTAGTAGTTAGTTTAGGAAAGCCATGCCTTGAACAAACAGATAAGGTGGCAAATCACGAACACAGTATACTGACAAATTGTTTTTTTTTCAATAACTAACTAATAACTAACTATGTTAAAGGTGTCTGTTTCGTGTACTGTGCATTACATTACACTTCTGTTTACATTATAAACTTCATTAATTTACATTACACATCTTTATTTATAATGAACGATAGAACAAGATTGATTAGAATTGTCCAAAAATGTTCCTTCGGTTTTCCGTGAAAACAAATTCTCTCGCAACAGCTACCAAATTGAGGTGGTCTGTTTTTTTCTTTATGAACATTGAGAACCATAAGATTGTTTAATCTACTTTGGGTCATTGTAGAGCGTAGATAGGTCTTCATTTTCCGAAGGGAACTAAATGACCTTTCACTCGTCGCGTTCGTTGCTGGCATGACAAGGACGAGCTGCAAGACCTTCACCACCTCGCCTTGCCATATTTTTCCTCCCTTTAACAATCCTCTGAAGAAATTTGTGATATCAGAAAAAAACTGCTTCCCCTTTGTTTCCATCACATTCGAAATTTACAGAAAGCATTTGAAGTTCTGTTCGCAAATTGTCTGTGTGAAAGTCATCCCCATAAAATGTTGTAACTGTTTCAAACTCTTCTTCAAACACTTCGCCTCGAACACATTTTATTAGTAATTGTTCAGCATTTGCATAAATTGCAAAATCAGGTGTGTCAAACCTGTCCTCGATCGCATTCACTAAATGGTCTATTGCCTCATAGTAGATCTGGTGAAAATATGCTTGTGTTGTATCATGATATTCGGGGGCTGCATTTCCAGTTTCAAAGCGAGCAGGCATTCTTTTTTGCCTCGGCAAACATGGTTCTGCTACTCCTTTCCGCTCAGCATTTTGAATCACCTTCTGCCAAAAGAGTCCATATGCTTCATCCGATCGCATTAGGGATATTGCTTTTACGGTTTTCATGTCCATGCTTTTTCCTTCAGCAGCAGACAAATCCTTTGACGGAAGGTCTGCACTTAAATTGTCTGCATTTCGTAGACACTCACCTAGAGTAAGTCCAAAGAAAAAGTCAAATCTAAGCATGTGTGATTGTACACCCCTAATCCTTGCCTTCATGTCAGTATCATGAATCTGTCTAAAGACCATTCCCAGAGCTTCATCATTAATTCATGGTTGTTAATTATTCCAGAGTAGTTACCATCGTCAGATTCCAACAGCTCAACTTTTCTAATCTTATCTAATTGTGTATCCCGTTGAGAAGACTTTTTAACAAGTTTAGTAATTTCATATGTTGTATCAAGGGCATCACACATGATTTTTGTCTTTTTGATGTTATCAGAGCAAGCTAGATTCAAACGATGACCGTGACAGTGGTTATATAGCGCCTTCGGTTGCTCGTCTTTAATTCTTTTTTGAACACCACTCTTTGGGCCTGACATTGCACTAGCGCCATCATATGTCTGACCTCGGCATTGTGATAAATTTATGTTCAATCTAACTAGAGCGTCCTGTATTGAATCAGTTATTGTTTGAGCAGATGTATTATCAATCTGGTACAAACCAATAAAGTCTTCATGTACATCTAGTGCTTGATCAATCCATCTCAAGCATACATCTAGTTGCTCCTTATTGGCAACATCTGTAGTTGTATCTACCATCAATGCAAAATATGACGACTTTCGAATATTGTCCGAAATTTCCCGTACAATCATCTGAGCCATGATCTTTAAGATTTCATTTTGGATGTCAGGTGAAGTGTACTTGTCACTTTTTCTTGTGAGCCATTCCCTGAAATTCTGGTTGTCTTCGCATCGTAGAAGATTCAATTGGACAAAATTTGAATCTGAATCATCAGATGATCCTCTAAATGGTAAACCCTGTCGACTGAGAAATTGAAGGTTTGACAAAATTGTCATAAAACACGACCTGTTGTTTTCTCTTACATCACCGACTTGTTAGTCCTATGTCTGTGGAAGATTTGTCTACATTTAATTTTTGTAAAGCTTCTAGGTGGCATTCTGATTGCTCATGCTTTCCAAAACACCTGTGTGCATCATTCCAGTTGCTGAATCCAGTTGAAATAAAAACTTGACTGGCTTTTGAAGATTTTATCAGTCTCTTTCTAGATGCAATTTGGCAAGGGTGACAATAAGCTTTATCTTCATTTTCATTTTCAAACCAAACTGGTTTAAATGATCTATATTCAATAGATTTTGCCGAACGGCCTTTTAGGAAAGTTGAAAATATTCGGTTGATTAGGCTTTTGGTGTTCATCTGTTTCCTCATTTCTTGGAATAGTGTTAGGATATTGTGTAGTGGATTCAGTCTGTAATATTAAACAGGTGTGTAAGATAAACAGTTATAAAAGAGGGACGAAAGATACAAAAGGGACAGTCAAACTCATAAATCGAAAATAAACTGACAACGCCTGGCTAAAAATGAAAGAAGACAAGCAGACAAATAATAGAATAAAGCACATGACACAACATAGAACAGAACACCAAAGAATAAGCAACACGAACCCCACATATGAAACAATGGTCGAAGTCTAAAAAAAAAAGAATTCAGCTTCAACAGCTTTAAGATTAAAGAGGGACGAAAGATACCAAAGGGACAGTCAAACTCATAAATCCAAAACAAACTGACAACGCCATGACTAAAAATGAAAAAGACAAACAGAAAAATAATAGTACACATGACACAACATAGAAAACTAAAGAATAAACAACACGAACCCAACCAAAAACTAGGGGTGATCTCAGGTGCTCCGGAAGGGTAAGCAGATCTTGCTCCACATGCGGCACCCGTCGTGTTGCTTATGTGATTACAAATCCGGTAAATAGTCTAATTCGGTAGGTCAAATTCATGAAAGGGAAGGGGATTGTAGTTACGACGTAAGGAACATATCTGATATCATTTGTGAAACGGTTATTCCATAAAGGTCAACCAACTCGTGATGGCGTCCGTAAAATTTACGAAGGGATGATTTCAACTTCAACATTTGGAACTCTTGATTTAATAGCTTCCTTGTGAGCAGTAACCCTCTATCAAGAAAATCATGATAGGAAATGCAAGCACGGGAATATCGTATCAATTGAGAGATATATACCCCGTATGCAGGTGCTGCTGGAATGTTGCTACTTAGAAATAGAAAGTCCACAATTGGAAAGCTGAAATCATCTCTTTTGTCGTAAAGTTTTGTCTTCAACCGACCCTCATTGTCAATTTCTAGATGTAAGTCAAGATATGAAGCTGACTTAACTGTATCTGTAGTATCCTTTATCTCCAATTCGATGGGATAGATGCGTTCCACATAGAATTGTTTAGTGAAAGAACGTCATCTATATAGCGGAAAGTAGAGTTAAAGGATATTGCTAACTTCTTATCTTTCTTCCTAAGAAGTTCCTGCATTAAGTCAGCCTCATAATAATAAAGAAACAAGTCAGCAAGTAGAGGGGCACAGTTTGTTCCCATATGGATGCCGACAGTCTGTTGAAAAACACGTCCTCCGAACGTAACAAATATGTTGTCAATCAAGAAATCAAGCATCTTGATAATATCGGTTTCAGAGAATTTTTTGTTTGAATCAGAGTGATTCTTTACAAAGTAGGATTTATCCCTTCCTAAGACAAGATACTTGTTTCTACGTTGGCCATTCTTTTTTATGAAGCAAAGTAATACCAACTCTTTTAATTTGTCTTTAAGTTTGGAATGTGGAATACTTGTATAAAGAGTAGAAAAGTCAAATGTTTTAATACTGTTACAAGATGAAAGAGAGTTAGATTGTATGTACTCTAAAAGATCTTTGGAATTTTTAAGTATCCACATCTGATTCACGCCTCCTCTAGAATAGGCAGTTTCACAATAACTTTGAAGCTCGTCTTTGATTGCTGATAAAATGGATGTTAATAATTTAGAAAGAGGTTTTGTGGAGCACTTGGAAGACCCAGCAATATACCGCTGTTTGTAAGGACACTTATGTAGTTTAGGTATCCAATACAGTGATGGAAGATCCAGTTCTTCATCTTTGGTTGAAATACCAAAGGAACAAAGAACAGACCTATGATTATCCAGGATTTCCTCTTTGGTAAGTGTCGTGAGGGTATATGTTGAGTTTCCAAGTGAATTGTCTATACCTAATTCGTTTATCAAGCAATTAATGCAATGACTTTTACAGACAAAAACGATGTTATTTGGGGCTTTGTCTGCGGGGACAACAACATATTTATCATGGAGGTCGGATAGGTGTTTAGCAACATTTGGGTCTTTAAAGATTGACGTAGCATGGGCATTGATGGACCCATTCAGTTTCTTAATTCTGATTTGTATTAAGGACCTCACTGCCTTTATCCATTCGGATAGAGTGTATACGTCTTCCTTCTCGCGCTTAGCCCATTGCCTGGCATAATCCTCGACTGAATCCATCAAAATTTTAAGTTGTATTTCCAATTGATGGATTTAGGCTCACGATATTTCGGACCTTTCGATAACACGTTTCGTAGAGAAGTGTTATTAACAATGTTAAGGTCACCGGTAATAACGTGGCCAGCAGGATTATATGTGAATAGGGAACTAGCACAAGTGCAATCAGGAGGTTTAGACTTGAAGTCGTCAATATCGAGATCCTGCAAAACGCGTTTGTAATTGAAAATTTTAGTTGCAATAGGTTTGGTATAGGTATAAGAAATTATTGGTACAGACTGGTCTTTAAAATAAGGAGGTATTTTCGATTGAACTAATTTATGATGAAGGATATTGCCAAGGTTGACGCCATCGAGACCTTTGTTGGCAAAGGGAAGATTTAGAAAAGATCTTTTCTCTTTTTCATCTTTTCCAATGCGAACTGGCTTGAAAAGTCTGTGACTTGCAATATCCGAAATTATAGCTTGAAGTTTGTATTGGTTTGAATGAGGGTTTGTAACAGTGGATTCCAAACATAAATTGAACAGAGAATGAAGTTTTGAAAGGGGTAATGAATAAAGTTTCGTGCGAATGTGATGAATACCTAACGGTTTTTGTATGAATGACAGTAGTATAATGGTGTAGTTATAATTAAATACCACTTGTTACCGTTCACACTAAGCATCTGCAGTTATGTTAACCTGTTTTTTTTTTAAAGATGTCTTTAGTTTTAAGTTCTATGTTTACCTTTTTGTCATTGATAATTTTTGCATAGTCATGGTTTGTCTTTGTCTCTGAATTTAAATATTTCAACGATATAAATAGATCATTGATAACAATTACCCATGGCGTCCATGTTTGATGATGAATATTCATTCATTTAATTTACTTTAAAAGTAAGAACCATCTGAAAGATCGCTAGACTTTTGCACTTCGGAGTAATTATTTTTGTTCATATCAGGAAATATCAAAATATGATATTAAGCTAAAGCAAGACATATTTTCAACTCATCCAGATTTGTTGCTGTGTTACACATTTGTATGTTCGTTCTTTTTTTGTAAATTAATGAGATCATCATTAGTTTTCTCTTTTGAGTTTTTTTTTCGTTTATGATTTCGGTGTCATTTATAGTAGTCTAAACGGTATGAGTTTATTGTTGAAGGTCGTTTAGTGGCCTATTACTGTTAAGTGACAGTCTGTGTCATTGTTAAAAGTTGTTTCATTGACAATCATACCAGATCTTCTTTTTAATATATGCTTAAATTGTAAATAAGAACTTTTGTGCGTGATGTTCTTTTTTTTTTTTAACAACAAATATAGTCTTTATTCTAAAGATATCTTGTTACAATTATACTTCACTGTCCAAGCGCCAGTGGAGCATTCCTGTGAAAAAACTTCTGAGTTGCCAGGAACATACTCAGAATATAATAAACAATATTACATAAACTATTACAATATTTTCAACTTATTCTATTAAATCAATTTCTTCAAATTTATGAAAAATCATTTTGAGGAATTATTTTGCTTTCCTTCATAACCCTTCTTAATTCCTTTATAAACAATTCATACACATCTATATATTTCAATTTTTGCTCTGAAACATAGTATGACTTGAAAATGCAAAAACCTAAAACTGTCAAAAAATAGTTAAAAACCATAATAACCTTTATCTGATATTTTGTATCCAAATACTAATTGTTTAACTGATATCTTATTTTTAAAATTGAGTTTTGCAAGAAGATGTTCCACTTTATCCCAAAAGTCTTTTAAAAAAGAACATGTTATAAAGAAATGAAAGTAATCTTCCTCTTCTGTTCGACAAAAATTACATTTACTATTAGTAGAAATTTTCCATTTAAATAGTAATTGCTTTGTGGGAATAATATAATTTAGCAGTTTCCATCTAAACATTTTCATCTTATTCTCTCTTAAAAATTTGAATATAAAATCGTTTACGAATGACATATTTGACTTGCTATCTAGCTTTAAATTTTTTGTCCAAATATTGATACCAATCGGCTGTGTATACTTTTGATCTACTAGACTATTATATAACATTTTATTAAAGATATCTTGTGCTTGTATTTGTTTATTTCCCCATTTCAAATTATCCTTATTAATACTAATTTTACTCTTTAAAGAGTTTTCTTTAATAAGAATTTGCTGCCATTCCTTTGGGATGGAAGATTTTAATATTGTAAACTCTGCAATCCAATTAGACTTATTGCTTAATTTTTCTAAAATAAAAGCCTCTGATAACTTTCCCTCACGATCAAGTATGTCGTTGATGTAAATCAAACCACTTGCTACCCAGTTTTGAAAGAACAAACTTTTGTTACAATGTTTAACGTACCTATTTCCCCAAATAATCTGTTTTCTTATATTTGAAAAATGATCTTTAAATTTTGTAAAACCTCCCCCTGTTTTCACCCAGCTTGAAATTACTTGCAAATAAAAGTCTGGTATATTTTCAAATTCTTTTAGTGATTTAATGTTATCTAAATTCATGTTAAAGACAAGATAATTTTTTCCCAGATTGTTGAAATATTTGGTAGGAATAATCTTCCAGTTCGGCATAGTGGTTGAATTGAATTTGGAAACCCATGAAGCTTTCAGTGATGTAAAATAGCTATCAAAATCAACCATTTTTAACCCCCCTTTTTGATAATCGCCAATAAGTGTATTTCTTTTTACTTTGTCATTTTTACCTTCCCAAATATATTTAAAACAACAGCTTCCAATCTCTTTTATGTATTTGTTTGGAACAATACACGAAGTAGCCAAAAATGTAAATTTAGGTAAGATCAAAGATTTTATAATTAATATTTTTCCAATTGTTGTTAATTTTCTTTTTTTCCATGCCTTCAGTAAGGATTTCATTTTATCAATTTTAGGTTCCCAATTTAACTTTTCACATTCGTTTATGTTGTGACCAAAATAAATCCCTAAGGCTTTAACTGGTTTGTCCGTCCAGCGTATTCCCTCAATTTTATCTTTACTATGTTTAAGCGCCCCTATCCATATTCCTTCTGTTTTACTGCGATTTAATCTCAGACCTGAGAAAGAACCAAACGTTTCTATTATATTCATAGCATTTGATATGTCGGTTTTTGAACTACAAAAAAGAGTTGTATCATCTGCCAATTGAGATATTTTTATGCTATGTGTTTTTTTATCAATAGTAATTTGAATACCTTTGATGTCGGGGTTTTGTCGTAATCTCAAAGCCATAATTTCTACTGACAAAACAAAAAGTAAAGCAGATAAAGGGCATCCTTGACGGATTCCTCTAGAGTTTTCAAAAATCTCAGATACCCATCCATTATTTATTACACATGTTTGTATTCCCTTATATAAAGTTTCCACCCATGATATAAATGATTCATTAAAACCGAAATGTTTTAGAACGCTTAACATGAATTCCCATTCCAATGAATCAAAAGCTTTAGTAAAATCAACAAATACGATAGTCCCATCTATTCCATATGATTCTGCATAGTCCATAATGTCTTGAATTTGCCTTAAATTGAATCCAATAAAACGATTTTTTACATACCCAGTTTGATCTTCATTGATTAGTTTAGGAAGCAGTTTTTTAAGTCTCTGTGCCAAAACATGGGATAGTATTTTTAAATCTACGTTTAATAATGATATAGGACGATAATTGTCCAAAGATAATGGGTCATTCTTTCTAAATAATAAAGATAGTACACCTGTTCGTTGGGTATACGATAAAACTTTTTCCTCGTGTCCCTTATTAAGAACTTTAACTAACATTAGTTTTAATTTTTCCCAGAAAGTCTTATAAAATTCCAAAGTCAAGCCGTCAAGACCTGGTGATTTATTTAGCTTCATCGTGTTTATTGCACTGGTGCATTCATCTATAGTTACTTCCCCATCACATTCTTTAAAGTCATTAATATTTACATCTTTTTCCATAATAGTATCAGCAACGTATGAATGTAACAAATTTTTATCGGGGCATGTTGTAGTGTATAATACTTTATAATAATTCTTTATCATTTCCAAAATTTCATCCTGGTTTGTTGTTACTTCGTTTCTTTCGTTTCTAAGCTTATTAATAGATTTTTTAACCTGTCGCTGTTTTTCTAACCCTAAAAAATAAGCGTTATTTCCCCCCCCCCCCTAATTCCACCCATTTTTCCCTTGATCTAATTTGAGCCCCCTTGGCTTTATATTCATAAATTTCTTCTAAATGCACCTCTAATTGTTTTATATCTTTTGTTAACTTTTCATCTTCCTTTAATTGTTCATCTCTTAATTTCGTAAGTTGCTCTAATTCGTTTTCCAACTTTCTTGTTGTCTCCCTTGATAACTTTGATTTTCTTTTACAGTAAAGTATAGATTCGTCCCTGATTTCGACTTTTAAATTGTCCCATAGTAAACGTATATCACTGCTGTCACTATTGATTATACGACCTTTAAACCTATTTATCACATTATTGATTTTATCTTGATATTCAATATCTTTTAAAATAGAATTATTCAATTTCCAGTACCCATTCCCTCTTTCAGAATCTAAAACCCGAATGTTAATTACTACCCCTTGGTGGTCCGTCACTTTAATAAGTGCTGGTTTTATTTTACAATTCTCAACAAGAGACTGAAAATCTTTTCCAATTAAAATATAATCTATCCTACTTGCTTGAGTCTTATCTTTTCTTCTCCATTGATGTTCTTATGATGAAATCATAATCTTTCAGTCAGTTTAATTGAAGTCTGGAGCTGGCATGTCAGTTAACTGCTAGTAGTCTGTTGTTATTTATGTATTATTGTCATTTTGTTTATTTTCTTTGGTGACATCTTCTGACATCAGACTCGGACTTCTCTTGAGCTGAATTTGAATGTGCGTATTGTGTTATGCGTTTACTTTTCTACATTAATTAGAGGTATAGGGGGAGGGTTGAGATCTCACAAACATGTTTAACCCCTCCGCATTATTGCGCCTGTCCCAAGTCAGGAGCCTCTGGCCTTTGTTAGTCTTGTATTATTTTAATTTTAGTTTCTTGTATACAATTTGGAAATTAGTATGGCGTTCATTATTACTGAACTTATATGTATATATTTGTTTAGGGGCCAGCTGAAGGACGCCTCCGGGTGCGGGAATTTCTCGCTACATTGAAGACCTGTTGGTGACCTTCTGCTGTTTTTTTTTATTTGGTCGGGTTGTTGTCTCTTTGACACATTCCCCATTTCCATTCTCAATTTTATTTGTATCAAACATATATGGTAAGTACATTATATCGAAGAATTCTGCGTTGTTTCGTCCGATCTTTAGATAGAAAGGCATAATGAAAAAAAATGTAAAGTGAAAGTTTATTGATAGATTCTGTATGGAGAACAACAAATGTTAGCAAAAGCTCGCATAGCCTGAGGAAAAGTAAGCTAAAAACTGAGTTTTTAAAAATTTAATTACATTCATGGCAGTATCTGTAACATTGGCATCTGTATGAGAAATACCAGGCTCAGTATTAGACTGAGGGTTGCCATTAACTAATATCTTTTTTTAGCTGGAAAGTCTGCAGCTTGTTGTCCAACACTATTTCCTATGTCCACAGAAAGGCTATGGTCTTCATGGTTTATAGGTTTTGTCAGTTTTGACTGCAATAAACATAGCACAATAACATGACATGGAGCTAACAGGTGGAACATCGTAGGAACAGGCGAATAAAATAATTATCAGATAATTTTAAGAGCTTTAATAGAAGCCAAAATTTAAAAAAATAAGTAATAAAAGTTCCTTGAATTACATGTTTACCATTCTTTCAAAAATGTTTTATTTCTTTAAATTCTTCAAGCTTACCGAAAAATAATCAATCAATGTTCTTCCTTTACGCTTTCTGATTTTGTCTAAGGATGCTGTAGTTTTGTCTAAGGATGCTGTAGTTTTGTCTAAGGATGCTATAGTTTCGCCTAAGGATGCTATAGTTTTGTCTAAGGATGCTGTAGTTTTGTCTAAGGATGCTGTAGTTTCGCTTGTACACACTGTTCCTTCAATAATACAAAAGAAAAATCACAATTGATAAATTGATAAACGGCTTTTAAACGTCCAGTGGCAAGTTGAATGCATATTCAGAAAGAAAACATAATAGTGTAATACGAATATTATAAACCATGTTTTTTGCGTGCATTCCATAAATCACTGAGACGATTAACCAACATATACAAAGATAATATTCTTATTTTCTATTGATGGAACTAGATAATGTTTTATTTTTTTAAATGTGAAATAAATATTTGAATTTAGTTTTTTTTCTATCCTACATTGAACTGTTCATGTCGTCCCTTAAAAAGGATCAAATTATATTTTTAAAAAGACCTAAGATTTTATTTTATTAATTCTTCTTTAGGTTCATGTTTTTCATCTGTCTCTTTAAACCATTTTTAGCAAAGAGTACTATTATGATCATGCATGCATGATTAATATATTCTTGTTTTTTGTTTGTTTGTTTGCTTTTCATTTCATTTGATCTTCTCATTAACAATATTTTTTTTTCAAACTTACTACGAGTAACGCACACAAAATGATTTGGATTGAATGGACCATGAGGTAAACCTCCATCAACAGACCATATATGGTTCTGCCAATTTGCAGCCAGCTTGCATCAAAAAGTTGCAATGTTTGGAAAAGTTTGCAGTGAGCTGTCTACAACTGCTCACATTATTCTCCGGTTGTTTTGCAAATATGCAGATGATCTGCTGCAAATCTGCAACTATTTTTTCATTTCTCTAACAAGTGAAACAACAAATATACCAAGGAAAATTGAAGACAGAAAGTCTTGTCTCAAATGGCAAAATCTAAACACCAACACAACTGCGAGCGTTATACCGACAGGGAAGCTCTTAAACTAAGAGAACCAATGGTAAAGTTGAAATCGCCAATTCTTAAATTTTACGGACGCCATCACGAATGTAACCTATATATATATATAGAGCTACCGAATTATACTTTTTACCGGATTTGTAATAACATTAACAACACGACGGATGTCACAAGTGGAGCAGGATCTGCTTAACACTGCTGGAGCACCTAAAATCGTCCCAATTTTTTTTAGGGAGTTAGTGTTGCTTGGTCTTTAGATTTTTTTGTTTTCTATGTTATGTCTTCTGTGCTATTATCTGTCTGTTTGTCTTTTTAGTAGTGGCGTTGTCAGTTAAGTTTCAATCTATGAGTTTGACTGTTCTTCTGGTATCCTTCGTCCCTCTCAAATATGCAGTAGTGTTTTTATGCTTCCCACACATGAAAGAAGCATTTAATGTATTGCGGTTAAACATTTTTTTGGGTCCGAAAACTTGAGTATGAATCTTCA
Organism: Mytilus trossulus; assembly: GCF_036588685.1. NCBI lineage: Eukaryota > Metazoa > Mollusca > Bivalvia > Mytilida > Mytilidae > Mytilus > Mytilus trossulus. Next base: position 255,685 of record NC_086379.1, on the reverse strand, counting down.
AGTAAACACCGGATCCCGTTATAGAAAACTGTTCATTGAAAGAAAGTGTCGGAACCACCAAATATAAAACAATGCAAAATCTATTCATAGTGTCATTAATGGAAAAAAACATGTTGAAATATAAAAAGCGCTATTTGTACAAGTGTTACGTATGAAGTAACCCGTACAACCAATTCTAGTTTAATACAAAATTGTCCTCATTTATACACATTGAACTCATTTGATAGATCTGCAGTGATTGGAAAGAAACCTTATAGTTTGGAAACGTGAAGATTCAATGTGCAAAAGTTACCATCCAAAAATAAAGACTCAAACGATAGATGAGAGTCTGAATTGGGGTATGCTAATTTCTAAGCTGAATTTTAAGGCAATTTTTCTCTTTTGTTCCCCTTTATTTTTGCTAATTGTTCATGTTTAACTATTCACATTTTACCAGTTTGTTCATTATCTCTTTTGTAAATTAATTATCAATTATGTTACATCTATAGAGACTTCTAATTGCAATATTGCAATATACTGGGGCTGTTCAAACGTTATCAAAGCGTAGAATCTAGTGTTGAAATAACAGTTTACCTTTAAAGACTGAAAACTTGATCATTCTAATATTTGTTTAATTTTAGAAGAGACGATATTTTTTTACTTTAAAATTGCACACAAACACGTTTTAGTAAAGAAAACAATGAAAATGAATCGCAATAAATGAAATAAAATCCGAACATCAAATTAGCAAACGACGAGCACGATAGGCTGTAAGAGCTTTGTGTAACAGTAGTTTAAAGTCTTGCTACACGAAGTATTGCTCATAGTACATATTTCAATTTATTTTCTTATAGTTCAGTACCTCTCTTGAACACATTTATAACCTGCATATGTATATAGGTAGATCAGAGAGATTGGGGAGAGTATTCAAAAGTAATCGATTGGTATAAAGAACAGACTAGTACTTGAAGTTATATTACAAACAAATTCAAATGAGTCTTATCCCAATGTTAACAAATTAAATCAACGTGAATAAACCGAAAACACATGAAATACACCAACAGACATATGAATGACCTTTTCTTAAAACAGTATTAAAAAAAAATAGAAACCTTACCTTTAAATATTTTTTTCAAAACTGCACGGACATAACTTTTATGATCACGAAAAAAACATATTTCATATTGAAATTTACGCAACAAGAGCAAACAGGTGTACTCGAAAACTTAGGTGTGAAACACAGGTATATGTTCGGAAATTATAACGTGGTAGGGCTATGTAGAACACTCCTTATATTGATGACCTGAAATATCGTTATATTTTGAATGTTCTAGAACGTTGTTTTTCCATTTTTTGTCAACACTCAGCAAAAGCTAAGATGTCTAATCTGCACCAATTGTTTCCCGTCCCCGATTTTGACATTTGTTGTGTGAAAACTGCAATAAAAGGGAACCTTTGCACTAATACAACAATTACGCACACAGGCTTCCAATATTTGAAGTTCATAGAAATTCAACAATCTTGTTTTGTTATCAATAAGATTTGAAAGCTTATAAAGAAATTATCATAGTTTAACATTCATACACTAAGTCATCATAACCTTTGTTTTTCTATCATTATACGTCGTCATCTCACTGCTTAATATCATATTAATAATTTTTTTAAGTGTTTTTTTTATAAGTGTTAAAAAGAAGATGTGGTGTGATTGCCAATGAAACAACTCTCCACATTGACACAGAAATTAACATTAATAGGTTAAAGTACGTCCTTCAATAATGGGCAATGCCTATACATCATAGTCAGCTAGAAAAGGTTTGTAGCGTTTGATCAAAGCAACAATGCATAATTTATTCACGAAATACTTTCTGATGTTGCTTGTTTTCAAGTACAAACATGTAGCTTAAGTATTTTTGTTGATCTTTTGATGTTTTGATCGACTTTTGAAAAGTAATACAAATTTATTCACACGATACTTTCAGCTGTCACCTTACATAATACATTTGCGTTTCCTTTTTTTTGTAGCTAAACATATTTATTCGATTAAATATTTTCCAGTTTTATTTTGTTTATATGAAATATAATTAATGTTTAAGCCTACCTTGCAATAATAAATCTATCAGTTATACAAGTCTTGAGGGGATGGCTCTTGATTTTTTAGAGGCATCAACATTCCAATAGAAAAATGATTTGACCCCGTTTATGTTATAAAGGTCTTGTTGCTCCATGAGCATTGCCAACTACAAGAAAATTCAATAATTTCTAAAAAAAAAAAAAAGAGATGATTTATTCATTTTTTTTTATCTGATTGGGTTCCATTAATATATCCTCCAGAAATAGAAATAAGGACTAGTAGCAGTTACTGACATGCTAGCTACACACATTAATTAAACTGATTGAACGTAAATGTTATGTCTTTACCCATTGGAATCGCTATTGACGATATACGGAACCTCCGTGGCGAATAAAAAAATATCTAGTAAAGAAATTAAGTATAGTTATCGTATCAAAACAGGTACATTTGTCTTAACTCTTTTGCTCGTGTTACTTACTAGTAAATCTTACATCATATATATTCGCATTCTTCCTTTTATAGTGTCCATTTGATTATTTTATTGATTTTTTTCTTAATGAGAATATGAGGCAAAGTGGTATATAGAGTAGAAAATCAAAACTTTCACCAAATTTTAAATAGTAAATATAAAAAGTTAAATCACAAAAATACTGAACTCGGAGGAAAATTGAAAAGGGAAAGTCTCTAGTCAAATGGCAAAATAAAAAGGTCAAACACATCCTACGAATGGATAACGACTGTCATATTTCTGACTTGTTAGAGGCATTTTCTTATATAGACAATGGTGGATTCAACCTGTTTTAAAAGAGCGCAACCTCTCATTTGTACGTACGACAGTCGCATTAAATTCTGTTGTGTTGACAACGATGCGTGATAAAAAAAAACCATCAGACATAATGGGTATAAAAGTCTAAATAAGGGGTATAGCATTTAGCATAAGCCTGCCATTTACAAAGTTCTTCCAATAAATGTTTGATACCCCAAAGCAATTAATTCCACTATTTTAAAGGACTTATTTGAACATTTAAGTAACATGTTTTTTATTGTACCAAGTGTAATCGTAAGCTAGAATAGACGGTTTAGTAGTGGAACAATGACGAACTAAATCTATATTTGTGAGGCGTTTTGTGTGTAACTAAAGAAGAAAGTTTATAGTTTTCATTGTATTTGGTTCTGCCTGTGAAGACATGCTTGTTACAGATCTCATTTTGTGAAAATGGAGTCAGATCGAATGTAGGTGAGTAATAGGGCTATTATGATTGTTGTTAGGAGTAAAATATGTCTTGAATTGCTAAATACGAACATATGCTATGTTCATTCATGAATTAAGACAGAATATAAAGATCTTAGTCATCTTTTCTTGTTTTATCAATATCACAGAACGTCCGTTCTAAGTCCCGGATGATATCACTCATTTAAATAACTTATAAACTGATAGAGGTGGGCGTTATTTTAGTCTTTCACTGAGGAGTTATTTCAACACTCTGTCATGAAAAATGTTATAAAAGAGAGGTGAAAGACACCGGAGGGACAGTTAAACTCGTAGATAGAAATTAAACTGCCAACGCCATGACAAAAAAAAAGCAAAAGACAAACTGACAAACAATAGTACAAAAAACACAACATTGAAACCTAAAGACAAAGCAACAAAAAACCAACCAAAAACTCGCAGGTGCTTCGGAAGGGTAAGCATAATATATGGACAGAAATTTTCTCGGATACGCTAAAATTTCATGACGAATGTTTAAAATCTGTGCCCACTTCATTGAACACATATTTACCGATAGATTTTTTGTAGACATATCACATAGGAAAAAGCCCAGTATTATCAAAATCACCGGGAATTTATTGACAAATTTGATTTTGATAAAATGTATTTCATGATTTTGAGGGCGATCAATTTTTTGAAACAGTTTAGAATAACAATTCCAATAATTTATTTTAACTTGGACGATTCCATAGTTCAGAGCTGCAATAAAAATTTGTGTTGCAATCCTCTAAAATACAATTTAATTTATTAACAGGTAAGAACAAAGCCAGTATCTACAGTTGATTTTTAGCTCACCTGGCCCGAAGATGAAAATTGTTTATCATGTCAAGATCTATCTGCCCTGAAATTTTCAGATGAATCAGAGAACCCGTTGTTGGGTTGCTGCTCTTAAATTGGTAATATTAAGGAATTTTTGTCGTTTTTGGTTAATATCTTGAACATTATCATACATAGAGGTAAACTGTAAACTGCAATTATGTTCAGCAAAGTAAGATCTACAAATAAGTTAAATTGTCAGTTGACTTCTTAAAGAGTAATTGCCCTTTATTGTAAATTTTTTAACATTTTTTTGTAAATTTTTGTAATCTTTTACAAAAATCTTCTCTTCTGAAACTACTAAGACAAATTAAACCGAACTTTTCCACAATGATCATTAGGGTATCTAGTTGAAGAAATGTACCCACGAACCAAGATGGCCGACATGGCTAATAATAGTACATATGGGAAAATGCAGTTTTTGGCTCTTATCCCTGAAACCATAGCATTTAGAGCAAATCTGATGGAGTAAAATTGTCCAATAGGCCAAGATATATCTGCCCTTAAATTTTTAGAGCAATCGGGTACCTTGTGGTTGGGTTGCTGCCCCTGAATGGTAATTTTAAGAAAATTTTGCAGCTTTCGGTTATTATCTTGAACATTATTATAGATAGAGATAAAGGGTAAACAGCAATAATGTACAGCGCTACAAAGTAAGAGCTACAAATAGGTCAACATGACAAAAGTGGTCAATTGACTCCTTAAGGAGGAATTGCCCTTTAAAGTCAATTTTTAACAATTTTCATAAATTTTGTAAATTTTTGTAAATTTTACAAAATATTCTTTTCTGTCACTCCAGGGCCAAGTTAATTATAGATGGAGATAATTGTAAGCAGCAAGATTGTTCAGTGAAGTAAGATCTACAAACACATCACCAACACCAATAATCTTGAATACATCTGTGTCCTTTGATTAATTTGCACATAGACACAGGTGAGCGACACACACATTTTAGAGCCTATAGTTTAAATAGTAATTAAGTCCAGATATTATCTTGGTGGTACAAATTTTTCTCTAATTTTGATTAATTCTACGCCCATGAGAACGGCTTAAACGACTTGAATTAAGAGACGTATTAGTGGCACTCATACATCTTCTTATTTCTAATCAGAAACTATATCAAAAAGGTTTAAAGAATTTGTTCTTGATAAATATCGTATGCCCATGATATTATCACATGTATCATTAAGACCGAGAGTATTGACTGTTTGTGAGTTTTAATTTTATTTGATTTAATTATTTTAAGTGATCGAACAAACTTTGAATTATATTTTCTAGGCTCCTTATTAACTGTTTCTTAATTTTGGATTGTTAAATCTTTGAAAGGATGAGTATGACTTGTAATGATGTACGTAGTTGAGGTGTTGGAATTTTTCAAGAGTCCTTGGTTTTATAGTATGATACAGGGAAACACAGTTTGCCCCACTACATCAATTTTTCTTTTCAGATAAGACTACAATAGCTCATGAAAGATCATTTACTAAAATTTCGATTTGATATCAAAATCATTTATTTCGTGGTTACCAATTTTTGTAGATTATTAAAAACTTGTATTTTCGTAGATATTTGTCTTCGTAGTTAGACCAGATTTTGCATACAATGCTATAACATGTTTGTTATTTGTTGAACATTTAAATTTGTGGTTTTGCTGTACCCACGAAATCCACGAAAATTGCTATCCAACGAAAAAGGACGAATCCACAGTAATACCAATATAAGTTCAGGTAAAACTCCGAGCTAATCAGACCATCAATATGTTTAGCTTATTTTCCTCCTAAACGAATGCTTTTACGACTTATAATATCAATATTTTTAGATTATTTTCCTCCTAAACGAATGCTTTTACGACTTATAATATCAATATTTTTCGATTATTTTCCTCCTAAACGAATGCTTTTCCGACTTATAATATCAATATTTTTAGCTTATTTTCCTCCTAAACGAATGCTTTTGCGACTTATAATATCAATATTTTCTTCCTAAACGAATGCTTTCACGACTTATAATATCAATATTTTCTTCCTAAACGAATGCTTTTACGACTTATAATATCAATATTTTCTTCCTAAACGAATGCTTTTACGACTTATAATATCAATATTTTCTTCCTAAACGAATGCTTTTACGATTTATAATATCAATATTTTCTTCCTAAACGAATGCTTTTACGACTTATAATATCAATATTTTTGAAAAGAAATCACCTTAATTTCGTTGTTCTCTTCTTATAGTTGATGTGTTTCCCTCAGTTTCAGTTTGTAATCCGGATATGTTTCTCTCAATCAATTTATGATTTTGGAACTACTACTGTTGCCTTTATTTAGTAAACATATAATACTGTTAGTTTTTTAATTCAGTTTTGCGATGCAAGAAAATGTGCGACCATTCAATGATGCCATTACCGTATTGTGAAAAGACGGAGACATGCAAATAATTTTTTTGACACAAGTAAGAATTGAAACCACGAATTTTATTATAAAAAATGTGAACGAGTCTAATATATACTTAGAAGATTGAGACGTTAAGAAACCATTCTAACGAGTCTAGTGTTTTCTTTTCCATTCTGGAGTTTCATTTTGTTATCTATATTTCCAATTGAAAGTAGAAAAGACTGGCGTCCGGAACATAATAATGTTTATGGTTTAACTGGTTTAAAGTCGCTAATCCACTCCTTATCTAGGCCTGTAGTGTAACAGTACAAAATAAGAATTAACTATAAAAATCAGTTTAAAAGGCCTCACTCATCATATGTATACAAATAGAAATACATCTAATAAGAACACAGAGTGGACATTGATGGGTACGTACAAAAGTACTTACAAAAAAGACACTTTATACTGATCTGAGAGTAATTCTTCCAGTGGCATACTAAACTTTTGGTAAAGTTTAGCTACTGACAGTTATTTCAAAGCCAATAACAACAACAAAACATTCATGCGTCTAAGATTAAAAAAATAAGGACCTTCAAACTCATAGATTGAAAATATTCTAACAAAGCCATGGCTAAAAAGACAAAAGTCAAATAGACGAATATTAGTATACAAGACACAACATAAAAACATAACGATTAAGTAACACGAACCCCAAACACTTGGGGTGATCTCAGGTGCTCCGGAAGGGTACGCAGATCCTTTTCCAGATGTGGCACCTGTCGTGATGCAACTGTTATTACGATACCTGTGAAAAGTCTTCAAGAGCACCAAAAGGACGACTCCGGGTGCGGGAATTTTTCGCTGCATCGAAGACCTGTATGTGACCTTCTGTTGTTGTCTGTTCTATGGTCGGGTTGTTGAGACATTCTCTATTTCTGTTCTCAATTTTTATAATAGGTCACATTCGTGAAAAGGGAAGGGGAGTGTAGTTACCACACAAGGTATAGAACTACTAATTTAGACCCGGTTGGAAAGAACATACAAAAAAGAAGCACATATTTTATACAAAATAGTTACTACGCATAACTTGATCTTGGACAATAAGTGGAATATTTTTTTGTAGCTTGGGGACTTAGTGTCACTGTAGAACCTTGTTAAAAGTTCCGTTTGAATAATAAATCAGTATATGCAATTTTAATTGGGAGTAACATTTGACACTTTGTTCACATCACAAGTACCTGTTTTGTACTATCAAACATTCTGGTATCAGTTTTCCTTAATATGCAATTAAATGTATGTCGATTTTTTTCAGCACAAGTTAGGATAAGGTATTGTTCTAACATGAAATTACTGCCAATTTATTTGAACTTAACCATTAGTGCTTGAAATTAAGGAATTTAACAGAAGTGGTTTTATATCACATGGAACATCCAATATCATATGTAAAACGAATATTCCATATAATATCAATAAGTACATATCCAACATCCAATAAATTAAGTGTAAAGACGTCATGTACAATCAAAGAAAAATCTTGACCTTGTTCAATTCCACGATACAGTTTTAGACAGATTGTAGAGCCATACATGAACATATGTATATGAAATTAATAGTAAGTAGGTTTTTTAGTTATTGATAACAATATCAAGATAAACACCAATAAAATACAGTTCAAAATTTAATTACAGTATTGAAATGAAAACCTTTTATATTAAGTTATCTTTATTTCGCGGGGCACTCCAAATTCTCCGCCTTTCATCACACTTTGCAGAGCAATATTTATTTGTTGCATTTTCTCAGCTTTAGCTGAAATTTGCACGCAATATTTGCTAGTTGACGTAACGCAAAAAAAATAGAATAAATACCAACAAACAAACATGCACATATCTTTTCGGGCTTAACATATGCAAAGAGAGCAGAACTTTTCCAAAGTGTCATGCACACTAGTCGAAAACAAACTGACAATGCAATGGCCTCAAAAGAAAAATCAAAATTCACACAACAGTACTCCCAAAAATACAACATAGAAAACAAAAGATTTAGCAAAGACCAAGGGTGCTCTCGGACAGGTAAGTAGATTCTTTTTCGCGTATGAGAGAAAAGAGGATCTGTAAGTCATTAAACTTGACATTGAATGAAAACAATATGGAAGTTATTTTCCAAGTTGAGCAACATAACTTTAAATTTAATTTGTTTCTGATGTAATCACTACAACACATGCATATAATTGATTTTGGTTTTATTTTTAGGTGCAACTGAAATAAAGTTTTACTGATTTAATAAGTAGGTTAAACATAACAATTGGCTTTCTGTTTGTTGATTATGTAAATCAACACGTACTAGTGGCATGCTTGTATTCAAATGAAATTGATTAAATGTTTGAAAGTTCGTAAATGTGTAAAACATTCTCCTGTTGCATACTGAACTATTGGTTAAAAGTAAAATCACAAAAATACTGCACTACGAGGAATATTCAGAACATAATTAATTTGGTTTTGAGGCGACGCTCAGAGAAAGAGGGACGAAAGATACCAGAGGGACAGTCAAACTCATAAATCGAAAATAAACTGACAACGTCATGGCTAAAAATGAAAATAGACAAATAGACAAACAAAAGTACACACAACACAACATAGAAAACTAAAGAATAAACAACACGACCCCACCAAAAACTAGGGGTGATCTCAGGTGCTTTGGAAGGGTAAGCAGATCCTGCTCCAAATGTGGCACCCATCGTGTTGCTTATGTGATAACAAATCCGGTTAATAGTCTTATTCGGTAGGTCACTTTCATGAAAAGGAAGGGATTGTAGTTACGACGTAAGGAACATATCCGATATCATTTGTGAAACGGTTATTCCATAACGGTCAACCAACTCGTGATGGCGTTCGTAAAATTTACAAAGGGATGATTTCAACTTCACTATTTGGAACTCTTGGTTCAGTGAGTGAGGGTCATTGTAGATTCTTTAACATGGATGTAACACTAATGGTGTTGTGGTAGTTTTTACATACATAACATTCGTAATTAATCAGTTCCTTATCCAACCATACATCCCGGCAATAAGTTTCCAATGTAATGATATTTTGTTTTATTATTGTTACATTTCCATACAACCGTAATCAGTACCTTATAATAAAGATTGTGTAGGTGAAATTCAAAGATTGCCTTTTCATCTAATATTTCTTCGTATTTATTACGCGTAAACAATTTAAACAGCGAACACATTTTATTCAATTGGCACAGCACAAAGGTAGATATGTAAACATTACCTGCATGGAATTAAATAAAAACTGCATAGATGAAAGTTCGATTGTAATTTTGGATTTCCAACTATCTAAGATTCATTTGCAGTCTACTTTGCGTTAGACAAGTCTTTGTTGAAAATGAAAATGAAAAAATCTTTTTTTCAAGTTAAAGATCCCGTAAGGTTGAGCACAAATTGAGCTTTTGAAGTCAGTAGAACGTTACTTTAAATCAATATTACAAACCAATCATGATAAAAAAAAACAACACAAGATCTCCGAAGAAGGGAAGCTGTTCATGCAAAAACTTACGCAGTAAAAAAAGTGTTACAATCGGGTATTATAAACACTTTCGTTAAAATAAAAGTTTAATCTCATATATTGGTTTCTGAAACTCTAAGATAAATCTACTGTTTCTGAAAAAGAAACATTATCTCAAGGTAAAGATATTATTATAAACATAATTTGCACCGATAAAAGTTTTTTTGATTGCACAGAAAAAAATACATCCGATCAATTTTAATTTCATCTACATATAAGTTATTTTCGTCGTAAAGTATTACATATACAACAGCCTGTATGACAACTGAATTCTGAATAAAGGTTTAGAAAAGTAACGAACATAGAAAATGTCTTGCTGTCACACATACTTCATTATCTTGTATTTTAAAAGATCATAAACCTAACTCCACGTAATTAATTTTGCCCAACAACAGTTTGCCTACATAATCTGCTAGTCTTGGGTCCATTTGTTATCTTTTTGAAATCTACAACTCTGTAAAAATGTTCATTGACTGCACATTTTTTTATCTGTGTATAAACAATACATATATATTCTATCACTACATCTTGATACGATACGATATTTATCGATAGTTGAATTAAGCTTTACAGATGAAAAGTTTATATACAGCTTTACAGTATTACAGTTTATATACAGCTTCACAGATAAACATTTTATATGCAACTTTAGAACTGTACATCATGGTTTGGTTGCCAATGAGACTCATGAAAACAGATCAGTAAAAGTGTCAATAAACACTGTCCGTAAAATAATAGTTTTGTCAAATGTTATTGTTTCTGGAACTATAAGATAAATCAACCGTTTTTAAAACAACATTATCTCAAGGTAATGAAATCTATAAGAAAATTGCACCAATGATCGATTTCTAGAATGCATTATTAATGCAAAAAAAAAGATTGCACCTAATAAATGTTTACAACACCTACATAGAAGTTATTTTCGTTGTAATGTACTACATCAACAACAGCCTGTATGACAACTGGATAAAGGTGTGAGAATATATACAAAAAATACTCTTACCTAATAAAAGTATTACTCGCATTTATCAGACTATTATGTGACAAAGTAATGGAAAGACATATCTCAATAATACGTTTCTTCCTTTGTTACACAGTATTTGGTAAGTATAATAATTCTTAACGAATTAAACATTGTTACAAGATATTTTCAATTCATATGCACGTCTGGTACAGTAAAAATCGTTCTGATAAAAGCTATTCTGAATTTATGATATATATTTTACATATATGTATCAGCAAAAGGTGTTATTTTCTATTTGACAACAATTTTGAAAAAATGCTAATATACTGATATTTATTATTTGTTAATTGATTACGAGATCAATATGAAGTTAACAAAGGAGACAGGACATACAGACTGGATAAGTGTTTCCTAATAGCCATGCATGCAGAGAACAATTGATTTTGTGTGCAAATGTGTTGGTTTTTTCCCAACGACATGATGTTGACCAATATCGACGAATCAATGTTTTTGACACTGGATATTTCTTTTTTTACATTTGTTGATTCGAGCGTCACTGATGAGTCTTTTGTAGTCGAAATACGCGTCTGGTGCGAATTTAAAATTTCATTCCTGGTATCTATAATGAGTGTATTTACACCGTATATGTATAGATATATTGTCAATATTGGCCACGGCCTTTTGTTAAGTTAAGTTTAAAATATAGATGCCTTAACTGATATTGTGTTTATTTTGTTCTGAATATCCTTCTACATCACAAATTATTGTCTCGATTAATTCAAAGATTTAATGTATGACCAGCATTTACATTGAGAAAAATTATTTCTTAATATTTTTTTTCTTTTTTCTTTTTTCAGTTACTGCTTTTGGACATTCTATGTACTCCAGATATGCACCAGGAAAGAAAGGTACGTCGTGTGGTATTCTGAATTCACCAATTTTAATTTAAAGTTATCCTCATACTGGATCGACATTAAGTTGGGTTAGTATCCTTTCGTCTATAATTTGGATAATTAGCTTGAGTTAGTTTTAATGTGTTTGTTATTCGTAAAGAATATATGTATCAATGCTCAATTTCGTTGTTGATATCATGATTTATTAAAATTGAGAATTGAAATTGGGGATGTGTAAAAGAGACAAAAACCACACATCAAAAGTTTGTTGAGCTGTTTTGCTCCCACATTGTTGTCAATTAAATGGAAATCTATGCGAATGTCATTTACGTGAAAGTTTGGGCTAACTTTAAATCACTACTTAATCCACTATGTTCTACATAAGGAAATGCAGGTACCAAGTCAGGAATATTACAGTTGTTGTTTTGATGTGTTTGCGCTTTAGATTGTACTATTTGATAAAGGACAGGCTGTTTGTTTTGATATCATTTCTTTTTTCTTTTGCTTTAGTTGTGTACGCCTAATTTGTTAAAGCTCAGACGGTAAGCAGCGTTAAACTCCAATCTAATTTTCCTGAGAGTATCAATTTAATTTAACCTGTATGGAAAAGTCTTGGTATCTTCAGATGATTTGTTTTAGAATAAGGACGAGACGTACTTTGACATAACCCTGGTTCAATAATTTTTCTGACCAGACACTACGGACGTTTTATATGAAGTGTGCGTACTAGTTGCAATCTCTTAAATACCAAATAAGTAGTACTATATGCAGGTGAAAATTATATTTTGCTTCTTAGGTGGGTGAAATTGATAATTTAAGAAAATAAATATTTTTGTTTATCATAGATTCTGGTACTGAGATGACCGTTTATGTAAATTTCGAGGTATAAGTCTGAAAAATGAGCCGTGTGTCTTTTGTTTCTTTAATTTATATTTCTGGAGGTTATCTATATGGAACCCAATTAGAAAATGTTTTTATGGATAGAACATCATAAATATATCTGAATGTGAAATTAAATGATCTGGCGTCTTTGATTATTTTGTTTTTGACAATTGTCTGAAGGAACTACAATGTATAATTTAAAAAAAAAAAAATATTATTTTTTTTTCAGGAAAAACTGAATTTCCTTGTACTTTGCCATGCCCATGGAGAGGGAAAACCTTCGACACTTATAACCTTAATGGGGTCGATACTTTTCCTAATTGGACCATTGACGCTTCTGGAAAATCAGGAGCTATCCCAATAGGACTTGTATTCGAGTGTTATCAAATTAATGATAGATTTATTATTTTCAGGTAGGCTGAAAACATAATTATTTCTTATACAAAGCAATTTTTTTAAAAAATTTGCAAATAAGCGATAGATGAAAGTATGGCATAAATAAATAAGCCTAGATACTTTTGAGTAAACCTTACAAAATAAACTAATAAAATATAAACATACTATAAAGAAATGTTATGACGACTTTTCATAATAGAAAAACAAAGGTTATGACGACTTACTGTATGAATGATCAATTATGATAATTTCATAAGTAGCTTTGAAATCAAAATGAAAACTAAACAAGATTGTTGAATTCCTATGAACTTTAAATACTGACCGATCGTGTGTGTAATTGTTCTTGTAATGCAAAGAATCGCTTTAATTGAAGTTTTTAACCCAAAATGTCACAATAGAGAAAAGCAAACATTTGGTGCAGATCAGACAACTATTTAGATATCCATATCATATATAACATGCCAAAAACAAAGTTTAGACGCAGCAGACTTTTATTCAGTTTGAGTTAATCGACCCGGTTTACTCATCAATAACCTCTAGTTAAAAAGTGTTTAATCCTATATTGTAGTAGAAAAGCTTGTACTGGTTTCTTCATTCGTGACACATGTATCAACGATGTCTGTATATTTCATCAACTATTTTTTTTAAATTTTTCATCAATGACACACATAATAGATTTTGCATTGCTTTAGAATTCGTGGTACCGACACATTCTTTTGTTCAACATTCTTCTATGACGGAAGTACGGACCCGGTGAAATTTGCTCTAAATGATGTCGATTCAGGTATGTTTACTCAAGCGGTTATCAAAATAAATACTATGTATATAATTATTACAGATACACGAAAGAAAGGAAAAATGTATTAATTTTAATTGATATCCTAAAAAAAGAGCAAAAAAAAAAAAAAACCCCATTGTATTCTCCGTGTTCTCATGAAGTTGTTTATTGATAACCAGTTTTTATAAGCTAATTAGTTTTACAAAAACAAATACATGTGCTGCAGTTATTTTGGTATTCGTTCAATGTGCCAAATATAATCGAAACTTTAATTTGATCATTCAGCTGATGGTCTTATCACCTTTGAAAACAAAACGGACGAATTCAACGATATATGTGAAGTTTGCAAATTTCCATCATTTGCAAAGCTACTATTTGTAGGTAAGTGTAACATTAACGTAAAATTTACTCTTTCAAAACATCCCATTTTTTTCTTATGAATAAAAATATTACGAACTTTCAGAATTTAGTGTGTACATCCACATGGTGACCACGGAAATCACACTGGCCGCCATGTGGAATGTACACACTCAATTTAAAATGATCTTTATGAACTAATATGTTTTCTGTTAATCATTTTTAAGTTATACAATACATCGATAATATACTATTAATAAGCAATATTTAAAAGTCACCAAAATGAGATAATATTAAATTTTCAAGTTTTATTCGGTCATTACAATTGTTATATGGATAATAACAGTGTTATTCGGTCATTCGTGTTACCCAGTTTATCACTTCCAGTAGTAAAACCTAGATAGGGAACTTTCCATGTCTTGCTTCTAGTAACGGATTTTTTATTTCGTTGGACACTTAGATTCGCGGATAAAGTAATCCACGAAAATCACGAAAATTGGTTCCCCACGAATGAAAGTACCTTCACAGTATTATGCAACTTGGACGTAAGCTAATTGCTCAGATCAATTTATAGCATCTCTTAAAATTGATGTAAGTAGGGTACGGGTTTTTTTCTCCTATTTTTTTTTTATGATAGTATGATGTTTAACCAATAACAGGAGGAATTGTGATTGATATCCATATGATTATGAGATAATCTTTCAATCAGTTTCATTGAGGTCTGGATTATGCATGTCAGTAACTGCTAATAGTACTTTTTTAATTCATGTATCATTGTCCTTCTATTTAGTATCTTTTATTTCCTATTCTGATATCGGAATCGGACTTTTTTTAAATTATGTTTGACTGTGCGTATTGCTGTTTATTTCTACATTGGCTAGAGGTATAGGGAGCGGGTTGAGATCTCACAAAATGCTTACTCCCCCTGTATTTTTACAACGGGCTTAAGTCAGGAGCATCTGGCCTTTGTTAATCTTGTATATGTATAATTTTGTATTTCAGTTCATTTATTTATTTCGAAGTTTTGTATAACGTCTATTTTCATGGTGCCAGTACAAATGTTTATTTAGGGCCCATTAAAGCACACGTCTGGGTGTGGGAAGTTTTTGCCGAGTTGAAGATTCACTGGTGGCCTCTGGTTTCTGCTCTTAGGTCGGGTTGTTTTCAATTGTAGAACACATAACACATTTCAATTCTTAATCTTAGTTTATTGATATTTGATGATTTGTATTTCACTGGTTTATTGACTCATTGTTCGTTTTGAATTTTCCTCAAAGCTCGGTATTTTGTTAATTTACTTGTTGACCCTCTACAGGCAGCAGAAATCATTTAATATGTAATGTCGTCATTGCAACGTTGTGTGAAGCTATTAGAGATAGCTCAGCACAATAAAAATATGCATGTTTCTGATGTTTGATAACTAACTGTCACATTGTATTCTTCCGATACTTTCTTCTTTTCAGAATCTGGAGCACCTCGTTAGTATATATTATTTACTTACATTTCAAGAATTTTAATAAGTTTTTCAAAAAGTATTCATGTAGTGTACCCAATAATCCTGTGAAACATTCATTTATTAACCTTTAATTAATCATTGAAATGCCATATTTTGATCGGCTAGTACGATTGCGATGATTTACTTTATACTTTGTCTACTCGGGTGTCAATTTTTGAATGTCACCCTATCGTGCATTCAGCAATCCTCGGTAGAATCCGCTGAGTTGAGACGAATGCCTATCGTGCAGTCTAATCAATAGTCGACTCATTACAGGACACTAGATTGAATTGGCATGAATGATTTAACAGGAGACATTGCTCAAGTTTTTGCCTGAAATTTTTTTCAAAGACAGTTAAAAGTAAAAAACCCAAAGATATTGCTACACTTCTGTTGTTTTTCTAATAACTGTAACAATGTTATGTACCTCGCACCATAGTTCAGTTCTTACAATTTGAAATGAAAAGTTTATGAACTTATCATAAATACTACTATGAGCATTTGTACGCGCGTTTCGTCGAAAAAAGTTGTTTTAATTTTTGTTGTATTCTATTTTGGCCATGTCAGTGCATGTTTTGTCTTGCTGCCTATCACTCTGCGCAGCTCTTAATCAAATTGCATATCACGGCTTTGTGACGTCTAATACATTGACTCAAAATAAGAATATTTGACGTGGACAAATCACCTACGTCGTAACATATGAACCGACGTTGATAATTTTGACCCGAAATAATCAGGTCATTTCCCGGTTTGCTGTTGAAACAAAAATGCACTTTTCTATCATGCAAAATAGGCAAATTCCCGATACAAAGATTATCTGATTTTCTTTATATTTATATTGTAGTCACAATATGAAGCATTCACTACGCTCAAATCAACAAAAGGTTTCCTATTGTGACTCGCAGCTGATATTTGACGATATCAATATGCTTACAACCTGATAATCGGTATCTCTTTGGATGTACAAAATAGTGATATAGTTTTTATTCATTTATTTTAGGACCAAATGATCCCGACGTCGAATGCAATCTACCATCTTACTGTGAACCTTCTGAGTCATGTACTTCATGTGCTGTATGTAAAAATAATGGCAATGTTCCTAAAGCGTGTAAGAAGAACAAATGTAGAGATTCCTTCAAAAGAAAAGGATCTTATAAGAAAACATTCTGGAAGCGAAGATACAGAAAAAGTTTGAAAATGAAAGGGAGAAGAAGAGCGAAGAGTTGGTTATATGGCAGAAGATACACATGATTTTTTTCCGTAACGAGCGAATGTGACAATAAGGAAACTATTCTAGTAACCAATACATATCACTTAAACAATAAATAATATTTTTGAATACGACTTTGCTTTATATTCAATTTAACAACTAATGATTGCCCTTTGTAATTAGTGAAATGTAACTGGGATCATCCGGGAATATTAACAATACTAAAGTATATTGTAGCAGGCCAGAAATAAAACAAACATAAAGCTTATATTAATTAATTAATATTCGTGGGATACTAATTTTCGTGCATTTTTTTTGAGATTCAGCAGAATAAAGAATAACACTTTTGCAATAAAATTGGATAATCACTTTGACAAAGTTGTACAGCACTGAGTATCAAAAGTTGAAAAAGGTTGTGCCAAATACAGCTAGGGTTTTCTGCTTGGGACAAGAACATCCTTATAAACGTTTATATTTGTATTGGAATTTGATTTGCCAATTATCAAATGTTTAAGGTGAAGGTCAGAGCACCTGACCCTGGAGAGGGGATTCACACTTTGCATTCACTGACAAAGATTTCTAGAGTATTTTGATCGATGATATCGTTTTTATCTCTAGTTGATCCTAACCGGCCTTGACCGACTATGAAGGAATGCATTTAGTCAAAGTAGGTTTGGTGTATTTAGGATAATTTATACATATGAATTGTATGATATTGAATTGTATATGCATTACAATAAAGATGATAATAATATTTGTGATTATTTATAATACTATATGACCTCCGTCGAGCATGACGAGCTGTCGGCAAACTAAGATTATGTTTGCATTGGTTATAATTGGCACGAGTATGTAGTTAATACTTATAATTATGTTTATAATTACCTACTAGTGACATACTTTTCTTTAAAGGAAATTGATTTAATATTTGCATGTTCGTAAACATGTGAATATGTGTTCATTCAACCATTGGTATACTGCAGTTACTTATGTTAAATCCCCTTAACTCTTTTTAGCTCACCTGGCCCAAAGGGCAAAGTGAGCTTTTCTCATCACTTTGCGTCCGTCGTCCGTCGTCCGTCTTCCGTCGTCCGTCGTCGTCGTCCGTCGTTAGCTTTTACACAAAATCTTCTCCTCTGAAACTACTGGGCCAAATTAAACCAAACTTGGCCACAATCATTATTAGGGTATCTTGTTTAAAAATTGTGTCCTGTGACTCGGTCAACCAACCAAGATGGTCACCATGGCTAAGAATAGAACATAGGGGTGAAATGCAGTATTTTGTCTTATAACTCAAAAATAAAGCATTTAGAGCATATCAGACAGGGGTTAAATTAATTATCCGGTCAAGATCTATCTGCCCTGAAATTTTCAGATAAATCGAACAACCTGTTGTTGGGTTGCTGCCCTAAAATTAGTAATTTTAAGGAAATTTTGCTGTTTTTGGTTATTATCTTGAATAATATTATAGATAGAGATAAACTGTAAACAGCAATAATGTGCAGCGAAATAAGATTGACAAATAAGTCAACACCTTTGAAATGGTCAGTTGATCCCATTAGGAGTTATTGCCCTTTATAGTAAATTTTTAACCATATTTCGTAAATTTTAGTAATCTTTTACAAAAATCTTCTCCTCTGAAACTACTGGGCTAAATTAAAGCAAACTTGGCCACAATCATCATTAGGGTATTTAGTTAAGAAATTGTGTCAACCAAACAAGATGGCTGCCATGGCTAAAAATAGAAAGTAGGGGTAAAATGCAGTTTTTGGCTTATAACTCAAAAACCAAAGCATTTTGAGCAAATCAGATAGGGGTGAAATTTTTTATCAGGTAAAGATCTATCTACCCTGCAAACTTAGGATGAATCTAACAACCTGTTATTGGGTTGCTGCCCCTGAATTGGTAATTTTAAGGAAATTTTGCTGTTTTTGGTTATTAGCTTGAATAATATTATAGATAAAGATAAACAGTAAACACCAATAATTTACAGCAAAGTAAGACCTAAAAATAAGTCAGCATGACCAAAATGGTCAATTGACCCCCTACTGAGTTATTGCCTTTAAAGTAAATTTTTAACAATTTTCATAAAATTTGTAAATTTTTACTAACATTTTCCACTGAAATTACTGGGCCAATCATTATAGATAGGGATAATTGTACACAGCTAGGATGTTCAGTAAGATCTACAAACACATCACTATCACCATCACCAAAATACAATTTTGTCATGAATCCATCTGTGTCCTTTGTTGAATATTCACATAGACCAAGGTGAGCGACACAGGCTCTTTAGAGCCTCTAGTTTTAGAACAACACACTTATGCTGCATGTGTGTCTTTTGCTTACAACATCTATCAAGTATTCGAATGTTTTATAGTTATTATTCAATATGAAAAGTAATTAGTCGCAGTTTGAATCCCTGTAATTCTGTTGGGTTACATACACTATTGTTTGGCTTTTTTTCCCTAGATTTCTAAAAAGAAAATGCCACTAAATTTCGTGTGAATAAAAAAGAGACGAAAGATACCAAAGGGACAGTCAAACTCATAAATCGGAAATAAAATGACAACGCCATGGCTAAAAATGAAAAAAGACACACTGACAAACAATAGTACGCATTACACAACAGGGAAAACTAAAGATAAAGGACACGAACCCCACCAAAAACTAAGGGTGATATGTTGTGCTCCGGAAGGGTAAGCAGACCCTGCTCCACAAACACTAAAATATATTTATATACATCACTTGGAGAAGTGGTAGCAGGAATGAATCAGAGTCAGCATCTATATGACATTTTCCACCAACAAAATGTTTAATGCATATGTATGTATTCTTTTTTACTCTGACAGTTGTAAAGTCGTCTTAAATATGCATGTATCCTCATGTGCATTTTTCTCTGTCCTTCCATGGCTTTGGAAATCTTATAAATTCCACTCCCTCTATGTAATTTGTGTGTGTATAACGTTAATCACTATTATTATTATATCTCACTACTAGAGTTTAGAGATAAAACATATAAATTTATTGTTTGTATAGCATAATACTATTAATACATATGGGAAATAAGTTTGTCCTCAAGTGAGATTGATTACTCAGTATGTATATAAGGATATCTATAAATAGACTAAACAGATAATCTGATCATATGATATCTCAAGAAAACTCCGGAGGCTCTTTGAATAGTGAGTTAACGACCAGATATCTTTTAGAAAATACTTGGTAACAAACATTTTGATTGGTTGGAAAAAGTACAAAACTTACGGTATGGAATGAAAAACTTAAATGAAAGTTAAAACCAACGCGTTGAAAGTAAAAACCAACGCGTTGATAGTAAAAACCACCGCGTTGAAAGTAAAAACCAACGTGTTCATAATAAAAACCCAACGCGTTTAAAATTTCATACGGTATGTTCATACCGCCAATGACACGAACGGCCACTCATATTCGCAGTGTTGCTCATGTTATGATAAATCCGGTAATTGTCTAATTCGGTAGGTGACATTTATGAAAGGGAAGGGCATTGATATTCCGTCCACAGGAACATATCCGATGTAATCTGTAAAACAGTTATTCCATAAAGATCAACCAACTCGTGATGGCGTCCGTTAAATTTACAAAGGGATGATTTCAACTTGGCAATTTGGAACTCTTGGTTTAATAACTTCCTTGTGAGCAGCAACCCTCTTTTAAGTAAATCATGATAGAAAATACAAGCACGGGAATATCATATCAATTGGGAGATAAATACCGCGTATGCAGCTGCTGCTGGTATGTTGCTACGTAGAAATGGAAAGTACGCAAGTGGAAAGCTGAAATCATCTCTTTTGTCTTAAAGTTTTGTTTTCAACCGACCCTCATTGTCAATTTCTAGATGCAACTCAAGACATGAGGATAACCTAACTATCTGTTGTATCCTTTATCTCTAGTTCGATTGGATAGATGCCTAAATTCCTTGACTTATTGCCAATGTTAATACAGTTTATACAGTTGAAAATGCACAAGTGCAGATTTGCATGTTGTTGAATAGTAATAAAAAGATAAAAGCGATTAGTTCCATTGTAATTTTAGCATTACAACTATTTAAATCTATTCAGTTTACTTTGCATATTAGAAGACGTATGTTGAAAATTAACTACTACCATCTTATATGTCCTGACCTTTTAACAGCTGATTGCTTGACAAAAATGGTTTGGAATTAGATAGGGACTTCAATAGGATTAGCCTTAAATAAAGTGTTAATTTCATTTGGTATTAAAATGTTTTATTGACAATTGCACGTTTAGAATAACTATATATTTAGTATATGAAAAATTGTACATTTTTTCTTGCAATCGTGAAATATGTAGAAGGAATAATCCATAATTATTTCTTCACCACAACGGAGTCAAGTAATTCTTACCTTGTAAATCAAAACTGAATCCTACCTTCTTAGCCATTTGAAACAGATACATAACTACTAAGTTATGTATATCATGCTGAGAACTTTCGGAATTCATATAAGCTTAAATCAAAACTCATTATGCATACATATGTGAGATATCCGTAATCCAATTAACATATGTCTTTCAAAGAAGTATGAACCACAAGTATTATGAAAAGCTAATTTCAAAAAGTTAATGGTGCATAGAAATAATATACGAAATGTTTAACTCCAAAGAAGCATTAATGGGTTGCATATTTACCCCATGAAATACACAAAACAACTTGAATATTAAAACATTCGATCAATGTTATCCGAATGGGAATATACAGACCTGCACATGTGTCTTTACTTTCGTCAGAACCATCTTTACATTCTGTATTTCCATTACATAGGTTATTCTTTTGAATACACTGTAAACCATCGGAACATTTCACATGATCTGGTAGGCACTGAAAATTAAAAAAAACCCCAACAATATTTGATTTGTATTTTAGAAATAGGAAAGTTCGTTTTTTTGCTTATTGTACAAGACTCCAACATATATTTGATCATATATCAGTTAATAACTATAGGTCACCGTACGGCCTTCATTCGCAAGACCCATAATAGGCTAAAAATAACGAATGATTTGAAAATGAAACCTAACGGTCTAATGTATGTACAAAACTATAAACGAAAAAATAACGATACACAGCAAAACACGACAGCAAATTAAATGCATGCTTCTAAGTTAGAGCAGGCAACACTAGAATGAAGGGGGGTTAATCTATTTTCCTGTTGCCACAACCGTTCTTTTCATAACCTTGGACAGTAGAAATAGAAACCGTACATTAGAAGGACAAACTATAGAAAATAGTTGAAAATTGCATAACTCATCATATCGAAACAAAGCAGAAAACCTCTTGCGCAAAGTATAACGTACATGGCAGGGAATAATACATCCAACATCAAAATGAAAAAGTAGTACAAATCTTAGATTACACACATGTACTGACAGCTGCTTATACTACTTTTATTCGCAGATGAAACATTGTAAAATATCATTTGCACTCTCCAACGCTCAATGATGTTTCGCAGAGCAAACGGTCCGGAAACCTCCCTTTTCCTTTCAAAACCTTGAGAAATTGTTCCAACACCTTTTGTTATCTTGATGTGAAGATTGACTTTTAAAAAAATTGTCGAGTACACGATTACTTTTTCTGTTTGGTGGGTAAACGCAATTGTTTGACCATGTCTATCTTTAATCGTTCCCATTAAGTTAACCGAACTAGTTGTAAACATTTAACAACTCAAAACATTTTTTTTTTAAATTTGCCTATTATGCTTTGAAAATTGCTAAAATGTTTAATCAATAAAATAATATTTGACTAATAAGTTAATAGTCAAATAACCATACTTTCTAAACCTGTATCTTGACAGTTAGCCGTGATTTAACAAGCGATCGAAATTTGATTAAATTGCAACTTATAAACTAACCTTTGCACATTAATAAATCTTCATTGTCACCAGTTTTGCATATATCCTCACCATAACAGTGATCTTTTGGTGAATAACAGGCAATGCCATCAGTACACGTCGTTGTATTAGTCGGACACGTTTGTTATAATAAATTGGTAGAAACTGGAAGGTGACTTTTTAATGACAATAAAGATATTAAGGCTTAAAATATTATTACTATACTAGTAGACTATTGCAGTAGTTGCAGTATAATAACTTAAACACGTTTATTGATAATGACAAGAGATCCTCATTTCGAATTTTTAGAATAATGCTTAGTCAGGAGCCTGTAATTCAGAGGTTGTCTTTTGTTTATGTGTTACATATTTGTTTGTCCTTCATTTTTTACACAAATAAGGCCGTTAGTTTTCTCGTTTGAATTGTTTTACATTGTCTTATCGGGGCCTTTTATAGCTGACTATGCGGTATGGTCCTTGCTCATTGTTGAAGGCCGTACGATGACCTATAGTTGTTAATGTGTGTGTCATGTTGGTCTTTTGTGGATAGTTGTCTCATTTGCAATCATACCACATCTTCTTTTTTATATTAACCTT
Organism: Mytilus trossulus; assembly: GCF_036588685.1. Classification (NCBI taxonomy): domain Eukaryota; kingdom Metazoa; phylum Mollusca; class Bivalvia; order Mytilida; family Mytilidae; genus Mytilus; species Mytilus trossulus. The sequence continues at coordinate 232,159 of NC_086379.1, read as the reverse complement.
CAACATTAAAAAAGGCGTATCATTTGCATTTAAATAAATATCTTAAATGCCATTAAGTTGCTAACACTGTTTCATTTGACAAAATCTGCAATTTCTTTAAAAATATTGAGTATAACAAAAAATTTATTTTGAAATAAAAAAAAATCACAAAAATACCGGACTCTGAGGAAATTCAAAACCAATATTTCATTATCAAATCAAACACATCAAACACATATATAACAATTGTTATTTCATTCGTTTAAACGGCCACTGCATTATCATGATTATAGTGAAATTGATTCATCCTGGGTGTAATCGCATGCAGCATAGAGGGCGGTAGGTTTTCCGGATTTATTTTCGCGGTTTTTGATTGCCTATGAAATCATTCAGCACGACACCGTCAATCTAAACAGTCGAATTTTCCAAAAAAATGTTACTTCTGGTTAAAGTTAACTTAGCTGTATATTTCAAGAGTTTTTTGTTTTTTGTTTGATGCTTGTGTTTGATTTCATATATTATATGTGTAGATATATGTATAAATGATGATTATTTCATATTAAATAATGATCATCGGCGTTGTCGTATAACAATCTAATTTACAAAGGCCTTTGGTATGTATTATAGCCTTTCATTGCATGTTTGTTTATCAGTTGGATTGGCCGGTGCAAAATGGGGTTGGTAAATCACCTTTTTTGTGGAAATATTTGGATGGGCGAGAACTTTTTTCATAGAAAAAATATTGCTATATATTTTATTGGTGTGTAGGAATTTCTTTTGCGGGCACACAAAACATGTATCATCAAACTGATTGCTAAATGATTCAATTCTGTCAATGTTCTGGAATAAATAAACTACAATTTTCTGTTCAGACTATTTTTTTATTTTTTTTACCTTATAGAATACCACGTTGTTTAATAGTTTGGTGTCTTGCTGTAAAATTTATGGATTCAATCATTACATTTAGTTAAGAAAAACACCGTTTTCGAATCAACTTGGATTTTCATAAAACTCTACAGCTAACTTACTTATATATTGATCTTATAGAACACTAGTTATTTTAGTAGTTTGGTGTATTTCTGTCATTTTTATGGAATTAAATATAAATAAGGAAAAAGAGGTTAAAATTTTCAGTTTAGGTTGAATCCATATAGTCATCTTTTGATTTTTTTGTTATAAATTTTTTAAATCAACTTGGATGTTCATATAGATTTACAGTTATTTCATTTACATATTGATCTTACAGATGTTCCGACAGTGGTGTTTTTCATTGATCAGATTATGTATAAGTCTTCAAACAGTGGTGTTTTTACTTGATCAGGTTATGTATAAGTCTTCCGACAGTGGTGTTTTTCATCGATCAGGTTATGTATAAGTCTTCCTACAATGGTATTTCTGGTCGATCAGGTTATTTATAAGTCTTCCGACAGTGGTGTTTTTCATTGATCAGGTTATGTATAAGTCTTCCAACAGTGGTGTTTTTCCTTGATCAGGATATGTATAAGTCTTCCGACAGTGGTGTTTTTCCTCGATCAGGTTATGCATAAGTCTTCCGACAGTATTGTTTTTCCTTGATCAGGTTATGTATAAGTCTTCCAGCAATGGTATTTCTCGTCGATCAGGTTATTTATAAGTCTGCCGACAGTGGTGTTTTTCATTGATCAGGTTATGTATAAGTCTTCCGACAGTGGTGGTTTTCATTGATCAGGTTATTTATAAGTCTTCCGACAGTGGTGTTTCCTTGATCAGATTATGTATAAGTCTTTCAACAGTGGTATTTTTCATTGATCAGGTTATGTATAAGTTTTCCGACAGTGGTGTTTTTCCTCGATCAGGTTATGTATAAGTGTTCCGACAGTTGTGTTTTTCCTTGATCTGGTTATGTATAAGTGTTCCGACAGTTGTGTTTTTCCTTGATCAGATTATGTATAAGTCTTTCAACAGTGGTGTATTTCATTGATCAGGTTATGTATAAGTTTTCCGACAGTGGTGTTTTTCCTCGATCATGTTATGTATAAGTGTTCCGACAGTTGTGTTTTTCCTTGATCTGGTTATGTATAAGTGTTCCGACAGTTGTGTTTTTCATTGATCAGGTTATGTATAAGTGTTCCGACAGTTGTGTTTTTCATTGATCAGGTTATGTATAAGTCTTCCAACAGTGGTGTTTTTCATTGATCATGTTATGTATAAGTCTTCCAATAGTGGTATTTTTCTGTGATCAGGTTATGTATAAGTCTTCCAACAGTGGTGTTTTTCATTGATCATGTTATGTATAAGTCTTCCAATAGTGGTGTTTTTCCTTGATTAGGTTATGTATAAGTGTTCCGACAGTGGTGTTTTTTCTTGATTAGGTTATGTATAAGTCTTCCGACAGTGGTGTTTTTCCTTGATTAAGTTATGTATAAGTCTTCCTACAGTGGTGTTTTTCATTGACCAGGTTATGTATAAGTCTTCCGACAGTGGTGTTTTTCATTGACCAGGTTATGTTTAAGTCTTCCGACAGTGGTGTTTTTCATTGATAAGGTTATGTATAAGTCTTCCGACAGTGGTGTTTTTCATTGATCAGGTTATGTATAAGTCTTCCTACAATGGTATTTCTGGTCGATCAGGTTATTTATAAGTCTTCCGACAGTGGTGTTTTTCATTGATAAGGTTATGTATAAGTCTGCCGACAGTGGTGTTTTTCATTGATCAGATTATGTAGAGGTCTTCCGACAGTGGTGTTTATCATTGATCAGGTTATGTATAAGTCTTCCAACAGTGGTGTTTTCGTTGTTCAGGTTATGTATAAGTCTTCCGACAGTGGTGTTTTTCATTGATCAGGATATGTATAAGTCTTTCGACAGTGGTGTTTTTCCTCGAACAGGTTATGTATAAGTCTTCCGACAATGGTATTTCTCGTCGATCAGGTTATTTATAAGTCTGCCGACAGTGGTGTTTTTCATTGATCAGATTATGTATAAGTCTTCCGACAGTGGTGTTTTTCATTGATCAGGTTATGTATAAGTCTTCCGACAGTGGTGTTTTTCATTGATCAGGTTATGTAAAGTCTTCCGACAGTGATGTTTTTCCTCGATCAGGTTATGTATAAGTGTTCCGACAGTTGTGTTTTTCCTTGATCTGGTTATGTATAAGTGTTCCGACAGTTGTGTTTTTCCTTGATGAGGTTATGTATAAGTCTTCCGATAGTGGTGTTTTTCCTTGATTAGGTGATGTATAAGTGTTCAGACATAGGTGTTTTTCCTTGATAAGGTTATGTATAAGTCTTCCGACAGTGGTGTTTTTTTCTTGATTAGGTCATGTATAATTCTTCCTACAGTGGTGCTTTTCATTGATCAGGTTATGTATAAGTCTTCCGACAGTGGTATTTTTCTGTGATCAGGTTATGTAAAAGTCTTCCAATAGTGGTGTTTTTCATTGATCAGGTTTTGTATAAGTCTTCCAATAGTGGTGTTTTTCCTTGATTAGGTTATGTATAAGTGTTCCGACAGTGGTGTTTTTCCTTGATTAGGTTATGTATAAGTCTTCCGACAGTGGTGTTTTTCCTTGATTATGTTATGCATAAGTCTTCCTACAGTGGTGTTTTTCATTGATCAGGTTATGTATAAGTCTTCCGCCAGTGGTGTTTTTCATCGATCAGGTTATGCATAAGTCTTCCGACAGTGGTGTTTTTCCTCGATCAGGTTATGCATAAGTCTTCCGACAGTATTGTTTTTCCTTGATCAGGTTATGTATAAGTCTTCCAACAATGGTATTTCTCGTCGATCAGGTTATTTATAAGTCTGCCGACAGCGGTGTTTTTCATTGATCAGGTTATGTATAAGTCTTCCGACAGTGGTGTTTTTCCTTGATCAGATTATGTATAAGTCTTTCGACAGTGGTGTTTTTCATTGATCAGGTTATGTATAAGTTTTCCGACAGTGGTGTTTTTCCTCGATCAGGTTATGTATAAGTGTTCCGACAGTTGTGTTTTTCCTTGATCTGGTTATGTATAAGTGTTCCGACAGTTGTGTTTTTCCTTTGATCAGGTTATGTATAAGTCTTCCGATAGTGGTGTTTTTCCTTCATTAGGTGATGTATAAGTGTTTAGACAGTGGTGTTTTTCCTTGATAAGGTTATGTATAAGTCTGCCGACAGTGGTGTTTTTTTCTTGATCAGGTTATGTATAAGTCTTCCTACAGTGGTGTTTTTTTCTTGATTAGGTTATGTATAAGTCTTCCGACAGTGGTGTTTTTTTCTTGATTAGGTTATGTATAAGTCTTCCTACAGTGGTGCTTTTCATTGATCAGGTTATGTATAAGTTTTCCGACAGTGGTATTTTTCTGTGATCAGGTTATGTAAAAGTCTTCCATAGTGGTGTTTTTCATTGATCAGGCTATGTATAAGTCTTCCAATAGTGGTGTTTTTGCTTGATTAGGTTATGTATAAGTGTTCCGACAGTGGTGTTTTTCCTTGATTAGGTTATGTATAAGTCTTCCGACAGTGGTGTTTTTCCTTGATTAGGTTATGTATAAGTCTTCCTACAGTGGTGTTTTTCATTGATCAGGTTATGTATAAGTCTTCCGACAGTGGTGTTTTTCATTGATCAGGTTATGTATAAGTCTTCCTACAATGGTATTTTTTGTCGATCAGGTTATTTATAAGTCTTCCAACAGTGGTGTTTTTCATTGATCTGGTTATGTATAAGTGTTCCGACAGTTGTGTTTTTCCTTGATGAGGTTATGTATAAGTCTTCCGATAGTGGTGTTTTTCCTTGATTAAGTGATGTATAAGTGTTCAGACAGTGGTGTTTTTCCTTGATAAGGTTAAATATAAGTCTTCCGACAGTGGTGTTTTTTTCTTGATTAGGTTATGTATAAGTCTTCCTACAGTGGTGCTTTTCATTGATCAGGTTATGTATAAGTCTTCCGACAGTGGTATTTTTCTGTGATCAGGTTATGTTAAAGTCTTCCAATATAGTGTTTTTCATTGATCAGGTTATGTATTCGTCTTAAAATAGTGGTATTTTTCCTTGATTAGGTTATGTATAAGTGTTCCGACAGTGGTGTTTTTCCTTGATTAGGTTATGTATAAGTCTTCCGACAGTGGTGTTTTTCCTTGATTAGGTTATGTATAAGTGTTCCGACAGTGGTGTTTTTCCTTGATTAGGTTATGTATAAGTGTTCCGACAGTGGTGTTTTTCCTTGATTAGGTTATGTATAAGTCTTCCGACAGTGGTGTTTTTCCTTGATTATGTTATGTATAAGTCTTCCTACAGTGGTGTTTTTCATTGATTAGGTTATGTATAAGTCTTCCGACAGTGGTGTTTTTCCTTGATTAGGTTATGTATAAGTCTTCCGACAGTGGTGTTTTTCCTTGATTATGTTATGTATAAGTCTTCCTACAGTGGTGTTTTTCATTGATCAGGTTATGTATAAGTCTTCCGACAGTGGTGTTTTTCATTAATCAGGTTATATATAAGTCTTCCGACAGTGGTGTTTTTCATTGATCAGGTTATGTATAAGTCTTCCGACAGTGGTATTTTTCATTGTTCAGGTTATGTATAAGTCTTCCGACAGTGGTATTTTTCATTGATCAGGATATGTATAAGTCTTTCGACAATGGTATTTCTCGTCGATCAGGTTATTTATAAGTCTGCCGACAGTGGTGTTTTTCATTGACCAGGTTATGTATAAGTCTTCCAACAGTGGTGTTTTCATTGATCAGGTTATGTATAAGTCTTCCGACAGTGGTGTTTTTCATTGATCAGGTTATGTATAAGTCTTCAAACAGTGGTGTTTTTCATTGATCAGGTTATTTATAAGTCTTCCAACAGTGGTGTTTTTCCTTGATCAGGTTATGTATAAGTCTTCCAACAGTGGTTTTTTTCATTGATCAGGTTATGTATAAGTCTTCCGACAGTGATGTTTTTCCTCGATCAGGTTATGTATAAGTGTTCCGACAGTTGTGATTTTCCTTGATCTGGTTATGTATAAGTCTTCCGACAGTGGTGTTTTTCATTGACCAGGTTATGTTTAAGTCTTCCGACAGTGGTGTTTTTCATTGATAAGGTTATGTATAAGTCTTCCGATTGTGGTGTTTTTCCTTGATTAGGTTATGTAAAAGTGTTCCGACAGTGGTGTTTTTCCTTGATCAGGTTATGTATAAATCTTCCGACAGTGGTGTTTTTCCTTAATTAGGTTATGTAAAAGTCTTCCAACAGTGGTGTTTTTTATTGATCAGTTTATGTATAAGTCTTCAAACAGTGGTGTTTTTACTTGATCAGGTTATGTATAAGTCTTCCGACAGTGGTGTTTTTCATTGAACAGGTTATGTATAAGTCTTCCTACAATGGTATTTCTGGTCGATCAGGTTATTTATAAGTCTTCCGACAGTGGTGTTTTTCATTGATTAGGTTATGTATAAGTCTTCCGACAGTGGTGGTTTTCCTTGATTAGGTTATGTATAAGTCTTCCAACAGTGGTGTTTTTCATTGATCAGGTTATGTATAAGTCTTCCGACAGTGGTATTTTTCATTGATCAGGATATGCATAAGTCTTCCGACAGTGGTGTTTTTGCCGATCAGGTTATGTATAAGTCTTCCAGCAATGGTATTTCTCGTCGATCAGGTTATTTATAAGTCTAACGACAGTGGTGTTTTTCATTGATCAGGTTATGTATAAGTCTTCAAACAGTGGTGTTTTTCATTGATCAGGTTATGTATAAGTCTTCCAACAGTGGTGTTTTTCCTTGATCAGGTTATGTATAAGTCTTCCAACAGTGGTGTTTTTCATTGATCAGGTTATGTATAAGTCTTCCAACAGTGGTGTTTTTACTTGATCAGGTTATGTATAAGTCTTCCGACAGTGGTGTTTTTCATTGATCAGGTTATGTATAAGTCTTCCAACAGTGGTGTTTTTCCGTGATCAGGTTATGTATAAGTCTTTCGACAGTGGTGTTTTTACTTGATCAGGTTATGTATAAGTCTTCCGACAGTGGTGTTTTTCATTGATCAGGTTATGTATAAGTCTTCCTACAATGGTATTTCTCGTCGATCAGGTTATGTATAAGTCTTCCGACAGTAGTGTTTTTCCTTGATCAGGTTATGTATAAGTCTTCCGACAGTGGTGTTTTTCCTTGATTAGGTTATGTATAAGTCTTCCAACAGTGGTGTTTTTCCTTGATCAGGTTATGTATAAGTCTTCCAACAGTGGTGTTTTCATTGTTCAGGTTATGTATAAGTCTTCCGACAGTGGTATTTTTCATTGATCAGGATATGTATAAGTCTTCCGACAGTGGTGTTTTCCTCGATCAGGTTATGTATAAGTCTTCCGACAGTATTGTATTTCCTTGATCCGGTTATGTATAAGTCTTCCAACAATGGTATTTCCCGTCGATCAGGTTATTTATAAGTCTTCCGACAGTGGTGTTTTTCATTGATCAGGTTATTTATAAAACTGACCATAATTAAAATATCTGAAAAATGTTACATTTCTGTTATCATGGTTATGTTACAGAACTAATTTATGTTTTCTCCTTTCTTTAACAAATAACACTTTTTAATTTTCACAATTGAATTTCAGCAATATAAGCATTTTGGGACAGCCCATTGTGTACTGACTTTAAAAAAAGTATTAAATAGAAACTCATAATGCACAAATGTGTCAGATAGCTATAAAGCAGTACCAAATTTAACATATAGCTTTCAAGTAAGTGTACAAAAAATAGTTTAAAGGCAATATCAGAAAGATAGGTCCATACAATATAGATATAAAAATACAAAATTGAAATTAGTCAAAGAATAAATTATAGGTTTGACAATTATTCAATGAAATACACAGAACAACCTAAATGTAAAAGAATGATATACATAGAACCAAAATTGGAATATACAGACCTTCACACGTATCTTTACTTTCATCCGATCCATCATTACACTCTGTAGATCCATCACAGAGGTCCGTCGTTCTAATACACTGTAAGCCATCAGCACATTTAACATGATCTGATAGGCACTGAAAATCTAAAGGAACACATTTGATTTGTTTTTTTAAAAAGGAAATATGGTTTGTATTGATTGGACAAGACTCAACCAAGGACTAAATGACATATCAGTTAACACCTATAGGTTTACATATGGTCTTCATCAGCAAACCCAATAACGAAAAAAGATCCTTAAATGTCCTTATGTGACTAATGTTAATGAATTCAAACTATCAAAATGATGACCCTATGTATGAACAAAACATAAAGAAAACAAATGAAATACAGCAACCATTAACAATCGTTGAATATTTGGACAGGCAACACATAATGTTATGTAGTTAAACTATTTAGTAAACACCTCCCTATCTGGTTTAGTAGAAGTGTTACTGGCCAGCAAAAGAACAGACTTTACAAAGCATTTGAAAAGTGGTCAATTCATCTGATCACTTAGAAGCGATTTTTTTGGCGAGAACAAGGACGGACGTGGAATTTTTCATTCGCAATCAAAATCGACCGACAATTAGTACATATCTGGTAGTTCAGCATTTTATCAAAATATTTATACACGTTAAACAATGTTATATACTGTTTATTTGAACATTGATTTGCTTTTAATAAGAAATGCTCCTTGTTTAGACCTTACTATGACTTATAATTGTGACTTTGATGGTGAGTCGCATTGGCACTCAAACTACATATTCTTAAATTTGTTTGAATACAACTGTCGATAGAGTATTCAGCATTGTTTTTCTCTGTATCATTTTATGATGAAATTGTTTAACCATGTCCAAGGTTGTATCGTTCCAATTTTGTCAACAGTAATTTCTGTGATTTTTTTTATTTGAATATCATAAATATCAGATTGCTATGATTATGTTTTTATAATCCAAAGATGGTTAACAAATATAATACTACTTCAAAAATTGTATCTCAATAGAAATCAGTGCATAATCAAACGGAAGTAAATTGATAAGGTTAAAAATGTTAAATAACTAGTGGTAAATTGTTTTCAGGTGTAATATTCATGATATTACCAAATCATAGAACGTCACATCCAGTTGCATACAACAACAAGTCGAGAACAAATATTCCTTTCAATCTTTGTCATAAACATATATACACATGGAAAAAAGTATTGCAACACCTTGATTTTTTAAAACTTGAAAAATCAGTCTCTTATTCTGTATGGAATATGAAAAAATATTTGTAAAATAATATTGAAACGAAGTTAATGATAACATTAGCTTTAAAACGAAAAAAAAATGTATGAAAAAAAAGGTTTTATAAAACCAAATTTTTTATAACAAAATGAAGTGTTTTTTGTACCAAAAAATGCATTTTACAAGTTTTAAGTCTTCCGACAGTGGTGTTTTTCCTTAATTAGGTTATGTATAAGTCTTCCAACAGTGGTGTTTTTCATTGATCAGGTTATGTATAAGTCTTCAAACAGTGGTGTTTTTACTTTATCAGGTTATGTATAAGTCTTCCGACAGTGGTGTTTTTACTTGATCAGGTTATGTATAAGTCTTCCGACAGTGGTGTTTTTCATTGAACAGGTTATGTATAAGTCTTCCTACAATGGTATTTCTGGTCGATCAGGTTATTTATAAGTCTTCCGACAGTGGTGTTTTTCATTGATTAGGTTATGTATAAGTCTTCCGACAGTGGTGGTTTTCCTTGATTAGGTTATGTATAAGTCTTCCGACAGTGGTATTTTTCATTGATCAGTTTATGTATAAGTCTTCCAACAGTGGTGTTTTTCATTGATCAGGTTATGTATAAGTCTTCCGACAGTGGTATTTTTCATTAATCAGGATATGTATAAGTCTTCCGACAGTGGTGTTTTTGCCGATCAGGTTATGTATAAGTCTTCCAGCAATGGTATTTCTCGTCGATCAGGTTATTTATAAGTCTGCTGACAGTGGTGTTTTTCATTGATCAGGTTATGTATAAGTCTTCAAACAGTGGTGGTTTTCATTGATCAGGTTATGTATAAGTCTTCCAACAGTGATGTTTTTTATTGATCAGGTTATGTATAAGTCTTCCAACAGTGGTGTTTTTCATTGATCAGGTTATGTATAAGTCTTCCTACAATGGTATTTCTCGTCGATCAGGTTATGTATAAGTCTTCCGACAGTAGTGTTTTTCCTTGATCAGGTTATGTATAAGTCTTCCGACAGTGGTGTTTTTCCTTGATCAGGTGATGTATAAGTCTTCCAAACGTGGTGTTTTTCCTTGATCAGGTTATGTATAAGTCTTCCAACAGTGGTGTTTTCATTGTTCAGGTTATGTATAAGTCTTCCGACAGTGGTATTTTTCATTGATCAGGATATGTATAAGTCTTCCGACAGTGGTGTTTTCCTCGATCAGGTTATGTATAAGTCTTCCGACAGTATTGTATTTCCTTGATCAGGTTATGTATAAGTCTTCCAACAATGGTATTTCCCGTCGATCAGGTTATTTATAAGTCTTCCGACAGTGGTGTTTTTCATTGATCAGGTTATTTATAAAACTGACCATAATTAAAATATCTGAAAAATGTTACATTTCTGTTATCATGGTTATGTTACAGAACTAATTTATGTCTTCTCCTTTCTTTAACAAATAACACATTTTAATTTTCACAATTGAATTTCAGCAATATAAGCATTTTGGGACAGCCCATTGTGTACTGACTTTAAAAAAAAATATTAAATAGAAACTCATAATGCACAAATGTGTCAGATAGCTATAAAGCAGTACCAAATTTAACATATAGCTTTCAAGTAAGTGTACAAAAAATAGTTTAAAGGCAATATCAGAAAGATAGGTCCATACAATATAGATATAAAAATACAAAATTGAAATTAGTCAAAGAATAAATTATAGGTTTGACAATTATTCAATGAAATACACAGAACAACCTAAATGTAAAAGAATGATATACATAGAACCAAAATTGGAATATACAGACCTTCACACGTATCTTTACTTTCATCCGATCCATCATTACACTCTGTAGATCCATCACAGAGGTCCGTCGTTCTAATACACTGTAAGCCATCAGCACATTTAACATGATCTGATAGGCACTGAAAATCTAAAGGAACACATTTGATTTGTTTTTTTAAAAAGGAAATATGGTTTGTATTGATTGGACAAGACTCAACCAAGGACTAAATGACATATCAGTTAACACCTATAGGTTTACATATGGTCTTCATCAGCAAACCCAATAACGAAAAGAGGTCCTTAAATGTCCTGATGTGACTAATGTTAATGAATTCAAACTATCAAAATGATGACCCTATGTATGAACAAAACATAAAGAAAACAAATGAAATACAGCAACCATTAACAATCGTTGAATATTTGGACAGGCAACACATAATGTTATGTAGTTAAACTATTTAGTAAACACCTCCCTATCTGGTTTAGTAGAAGTGTTACTGGCCAGCAAAAGAACAGACTTTACAAAGCATTTGAAAAGTGGTCAATTCATCTGATCACTTAGAAGCGATTTTTTTGGCGAGAACAAGGACGGACGTGGCATTTTTCATTCGCAATCAAAATCGACCGACAATTAGTACATATCTGGTAGCTCAGCATTTTATCAAAATATTTATACACGTTAAACAATGTTATATACTGTTTATTTGAACATTGATTTGCTTTTAATAAGAAATGCTCCTTGTTTAGACCTTACTATGACTTATAATTGTGACTTTGATGGTGAGTCGCATTGGCACTCAAACTACATATTCTTAAATTTGTTTGAATACAACTGTCGATAGAGTATTCAGCATTGTTTTTCTCTGTATCATTTTATGATGAAATTGTTTAACCATGTCCAAGGTTGTATCGTTCCAATTTTGTCAACAGTAATTTCTGTGATTTTTTTTTATTTGAATATCATAAATATCAGATTGCTATGATTATGTTTTTATAATCCAAAGATGGTTAACAAATATAATACTACTTCAAAAATTGTATCTCAATAGAAATCAGTGCATAATCAAACGGAAGTAAATTGATAAGGTTAAAAATGTTAAATAACTAGTGGTAAATTGTTTTCAGGTGTAATATTCATGATATTACCAAATCATAGAACGTCACATCCAGTTGCATACAACAACAAGTCGAGAACAAATATTCCTTTCAATCTTTGTCATAAACATATATACACATGGAAAAAAGTATTGCAACACCTTGATTTTTTAAAACTTGAAAAATCAGTCTCTTATTTTGTATGGAATATGAAAAAATATTTGTAAAATAATATTGAAACGAAGTTAATGATAACATTAGCTTTAAAACGAACAAAAAATGTATGAAAAAAAAGGTTTTATAAAACCAAATTTTTCATAACAAAATGAAGTGTTTTTTGTACCAAAAAATGCATTTTACAAGTTTTAAGTCTTCCGACAGTGGTGTTTTTCCTTAATTAGGTTATGTATAAGTCTTCCAACAGTGGTGTTTTTACTTGATCAGGTTATGTATAAGTCTTCCAACAGTGGTGTTTTTCATTGATCAGGTTATGTATAAGTCTTCCGACAGTGGTGTTTTTCATTGATCAGGTTATGTATAAGTCTTCCTACAATGATGTTTTTCCTTGATTAGGTTATGTATAAGTCTTCCGACAGTGGTGTTTTTACTTGATCAGGTTATGTATAAGTCTTCCAACAGTGGTATTTTCATTGATCAGGTTATGTATAAGTCTTCCAACAGTAGTGTTTTTCATTGATCAGGTTATGTATAAGTCTTCCAACAGTGGTGTTTTCATTGATCAGGTTATGTATAAGTCTTCCAACAGTGGTGTTTTTCATTGACCAGGTTATGTATAAGTCTTCAAACAGTGGTGTTTTTACTTGATCAGGTTATTTATAAGTCTTCCGACAGTGGTGTTTTTCATTGATCAGATTATGTATAAGTCTTCAAACAGTGGTGTTTTTACTTGATCAGGTTATGTATAAGTCTTCCAACAGTGGTATTTTCATTGATCAGGTTATGTATAAGTCTTCCAACAGTGGTGTTTTTACTTGATCAGGTTATGTATAAGTCTTCCAACAGTAGTGTTTTTCATTGATCAGGTTATGTATAAGTCTTCCAACAGTGGTGTTTTCATTGATCAGGTTATGTATAAGTCTTCCAACAGTGGTGTTTTTCATTGATCAGGTTATGTATAAGTCTTCCAACAGTGGTGTTTTTCATTGATCAGGTTATGTATAAGTCTTCAAACAGTGGTGTTTTTACTTGAGCAGGTTATGTATAAGTCTTCCAACAGTGGTGTTTTTCATTGATCAGGTTATGTATAAGTCTTCAAACAGTGGTGTTTTTACTTGATCAGGTTATGTATAAGTCTTCCAACAGTGGTATTTTTCATTGATCAGGTTATGTATAAGTCTTCCAACAGTGGTGTTTTTCATTGATCAGGTTATGTATAAGTCTTCCAACAGTGGTGTTTTTCATTGATCAGGTTATGTATAAGTCTTCAAACAGTGGTGTTTTTACTTGAGCAGGTTATGTATAAGTCTTCCAACAGTGGTGTTTTTCATTGATCAGGTTATTTATAAGTCTTCCGACAGTGGTGTTTTTCCTTGATCAGGTTATGTATAAGACTTCCAACAGTGGTGTTTTTCATTGATCAGGTTATGTATAAGTCTTCAAACAGTGGTGTTTTTACTTTATCAGGTTATGTATAAGTCTTCCGACAGTGGTGTTTTTCATTGATCAGGTTATGTATAAGTCTTCCAACAGTGGTGTTTTTCATTGATCAGGTTATGTATAAGTCTTCCAACAGTGGTGTTTTTCATTGATCAGGGTATGTATAAGTCTTCAAACAGTGGTGTTTTTACTTGAGCAGGTTATGTATAAGTCTTCCAACAGTGGTGTTTTTCATTGATCAGGTTATTTATAAGTCTTCCGACAGTGGTGTTTTTCCTTGATCAGGTTATGTATAAGACTTCCAACAGTGTTGTTTTTCATTGATCAGGTTATGTATAAGTCTTCAAACAGTGGTGTTTTTACTTTATCAGGTTATGTATAAGTCTTACGACAGTGGTGTTTTTCATTGAACAGGTTATGTATAAGTCTTCTTACAATGGTATTTCTGGTCGATCAGGTTATTTATAAGTCTTCCGACAGTGGTGTTTTTCATTGATTAGGTTATGTATAAGTCTTCCGACAGTGGTGGTTTTCCTTGATTAGGTTATGTATAAGTCTTCCAACAGTGGTGTTTTTCATTGATCAGGTTATGTATAAGTCTTCCGACAGTGGTATTTTTCATTGATCAGGATATGTATAAGTCTTCCGACAGTGGTGTTTTTGCCGATCAGGTTATGTATAAGTCTTCCAGCAATGGTATTTCTCGTCGATCAGGTTATTTATAAGTCTGCCGACAGTGGTGTTTTTCATTGATCAGGTTATGTATAAGTTTTCAAACAGTGGTGTTTTTCATTGATCAGGTTATGTATAAGTTTTCCAACAGTGGTGTTTTTCCTTGATCAGGTTATGTATAAGTCTTCCGACAGTGGTGTTTTTCATTGATCAGGTTATGTATAAGTCTTCCAACAGTAGTGTTTTTCATTGATCAGGTTATGTATAAGTCTTCCAACAGTGGTGTTTTTCCTTGATCAGGTTATGTATAAGTGTTCCGACAGTTGTGTTTTTCATTGATCAGGTTATGTATAAGTGTTCCGACAGTGGTGTTTTTCATTGATCAGGTTATGTATAAGTGTTCCGACAGTGGTGTTTTTCATTGATCAGGTTATGTATAAGTCTTCCTACAATGGTATTTCTCGTCGATCAGGTTATGTATAAGTCTTCCGACAGTAGTGTTTTTCCTTGATCAGGTTATGTATAAGTCTTCCGACAGTGGTATTTTTGATTGATCAGGATATGTATAAGTCTTCCGACAGTGGTGTTTTCCTCGATCAGGTTATGTATAAGTCTTCCGACAGTATTGTATTTCCTTGATCAGGTTATGTATAAGTCTTCCAACAATGGTATTTCTCGTCGATCAGGTTTTGTATAAGTCTTCCGACAGTAGTGTTTTTCCTTGATCAGGTTATGTATAAGTCTTCCGACAGTGGTATTTTTGATTGATCAGAATATGTATAAGTCTTCCGACAGTGGTGTTTTCCTCGATCAGGTTATGTATAAGTCTTCCGACAGTATTGTATTTCCTTGATCAGGTTATGTATAAGTCTTCCAACAATGGTATTTCTCGTCGATCAGGTTATCTATAAGTCTTCCGACAGTGGTGTTTTTCATTGATCAGGTTATGTATAAAACTGACCATAATTAAAATATCTGAAAAATGTTACATTTCTGTTATCATGATTATGTTACAGAACTAATTTATGTCTTCTCCTTTCTTTAACAAATAACACATTTTAATTTTCACAATTGAATTTCAGCAATATAAGCTTTTTGGGACAGCCCATTGTGTACTGACTTAAAAAAAAATATTAAATAGAAACTCATAATGCACAAATGTGTCAGATAGCTTTAAAGCAGTACCAAATTTAACATATAGCTTTCAAGTAAGTGTACAAAAAATAGTTTAAAGGCAATATCAGAAAGATAGGTCCATACAATATAGATATAAAAATACAAAATTGAAATTAGTCAAAGAATAAATTATAGGTTTGACAATTATTCAATGAAATACACAGAACAACCTAAATGTAAAAGAATGATATACATAGAACCAAAATTGGAATATACAGACCTTCACACGTATCTTTACTTTCATCCGATCCATCATTACACTCTGTAGATCCATCACAGAGGTCCGTCGTTCTAATACACTGTAAGCCATCAGCACATTTAACATGATCTGATAGGCACTGAAAATCTAAAGGAACACATTTGATTTGTTTTTTTAAAAAAGAAATATGGTTTGTATTGATTGGACAAGACTCAACCAAGGACTAAATGACATATCAGTTAACACCTATAGGTTTACATATGGTCTTCATCAGCAAACCCAATAACGAAAAGAGGTCCTTAAATGTCCTTATGTGACTAATATTAATGAATTCAAACTATCAAAATGATGACCCTATGTATGAACAAAACATAAAGAAAACAAATGAAATACAGCAACCATTAACAATCGTTGAATATTTGGACAGGCAACACATAATGTTATGTAGTTAAACTATTTAGTAAACACCTCCCTATCTGGTTTAGTAGAAGTGTTACTGGCCAGCAAAAGAACAGACTTTACAAAGCATTTGAAAAGTGGTCAATTCATCTGATCACTTAGAAGCGATTTTTTTGGCGAGAACAAGGACGGATGTGGCATTTTTCATTCGCAATCAAAATCGACCGACAATTAGTACATATCTGGTAGTTCAGCATTTTATCAAAATATTTATACACGTTAAACAATGTTATATACTGTTTATTTGAACATTGATTTGCTTTTAATAAGAAATGCTCCTTGTTTAGACCTTACTATGACTTATAATTGTGACTTTGATGGTGAGTCGCATTGGCACTCAAACTACATATTCTTAAATTTGTTTGAATACAACTGTCGATAGAGTATTCAGCATTGTTTTTCTCTGTATCATTTTATGATGAAATTGTTTAACCATGTCCAAGGTTGTATCGTTCCAATTTTGTCAACAGTAATTTCTGTGATTTTTTTTATTTGAATATCATAAATATCAGATTGCTATGATTATGTTTTTATAATCCAAAGATGGTTAACAAATATAATACTACTTCAAAAATTGTATCTCAATAGAAATCAGTGCATAATCAAACGGAAGTAAATTGATAAGGTTAAAAATGTTAAATAACTAGTGGTAAATTGTTTTCAGGTGTAATATTCATGATATTACCAAATCATAGAACGTCACATCCAGTTGCATACAACAACAAGTCGAGAACAAATATTCCTTTCAATCTTTGTCATAAACATATATACACATGGAAAAAAGTATTGCAACACCTTGATTTTTTAAAACTTGAAAAATCAGTCTCTTATTTTGTATGGAATATGAAAAAATATTTGTAAAATAATATAGAAACGAAGTTAATGATAACATTAGCTTTAAAACGCACAAAAAATGTATGAAAAAAAAGGTTTTATAAAACCAAATTTTTTATAACAAAATGAAGTGTTTTTTGTACAAAAAAATGCATTTTACAAGTTTTAAGTCTTCCGACAGTGGTGTTTTTCCTTAATTAGGTTATGTATAAGTCTTCCGACAGTGGTGTTTTTACTTGATCAGGTTATGTATAAGTCTTCCGACAGTGGTGTTTTTACTTGATCAGGTTATTTATAAGTCTTCCGACAGTGGTGTTTTTACTTGATCAGGTTATGTATAAGTCTTCCAACAGTGGTGTTTTCATTGAACAGGTTATGTATAAGTCTTCCTACAATGGTATTTCTGGTCGATCAGGTTATTTATAAGTCTTCCGACAGTGGTGTTTTCATTGAACAGGTTATGTATAAGTCTTCCTACAATGGTATTTCTGGTCGATCAGGTTATTTATAAGTCTTCCGACAGTGGTGTTTTTCATTGATTAGGTTATGTATAAGTCTTCCGACAGTGGTGGTTTTCCTTGATTAGGTTATGTATAAGTCTTCCAACAGTGGTGTTTTCATTGAACAGGTTATGTATAAGTCTTCCGACAGTGGTGTTTTTACTTGATCAGGTTATGTATAAGTCTTCCAACAGTGGTGTTTTCATTGAACAGGTTATGTATAAGTCTTCCGACAGTGGTGTTTTTACTTGATCAGGTTATGTATAAGTCTTCCAACAGTGGTGTTTTTACTTGATCAGGTTATGTATAAGTCTTCCGACAGTGGTGTTTTTACTTGATCAGGTTATGTATAAGTCTTCCGACAGTGGTATTTTTACTTGATTAGGTTATGTATAAGTCTTCCGACAGTGGTGGTTTTCCTTGATTAGGTTATGTATAAGTCTTCCAACAGTGGTGTTTTTCATTGATCAGGTTATGTATAAGTCTTCCGACAGTGGTATTTTTCATTGATCAGGATATGTATAAGTCTTCCGACAGTGGTGTTTTTGCCGATCAGGTTATGTATAAGTCTTCCAGCAATGGTATTTCTCGTCGATCAGGTTATTTATAAGTCTGCCGACAGTGGTGTTTTTCATTGATCAGGTTATGTATAAGTCTTCAAACAGTGGTGTTTTTCATTGATCAGGTTATGTATAAGTCTTCCAACAGTGGTGTTTTTCCTTGATCAGGTTATGTATAAGTCTTCCAACAGTGGTGTTTTTCATTGATCAGGTTATGTATAAGTCTTCCGACAGTGGTGTTTTCCCTTGATCAGGTTATGTATAAGTCTTCCGACAGTGGTGTTTTTCATTGATCAGGTTATGTATAAGTCTTCCTACAATGGTATTTCTCGTCGATCAGGTTATTTATAAGTCTTCCAACAGTGGTGTTTTTCCTTGATCAGGTTATGTATAAGTCTTCCGACAGTGGTGTTTTTCCTTGATCAGGTTATGTATAAGTCTTCCGACAATGGTGTTTTTCCTTGATCAGGTTATGTATAAGTCTTCCAACAGTGGTGTTTTTCCTTGATCAGGTTATGTATAAGTCTTCCGACAGTGGTGTTTTTCATTGATCAGGTTATGTATAAGTCTTCCAACAGTGGTGTTTTCATTGTTCAGGTTATGTATAAGTCTTCCGACAGTGGTATTTTTCATTGATCAGGATATGTATAAGTCTTCCGATAGTGGTGTTTTCCTCGATCAGGTTATGTATAAGTCTTCCGACAGTATTGTATTTCCTTGATCAGGTTATGTATAAGTCTTCCAACAATGGTATTTCTCGTCGATCAGGTTATTTATAAGTCTTCCGACAGTGGTGTTTTTCATTGATCAGGTTATGTATAAAACTGACCATAATTAAAATATCTGAAAAATGTTACATTTCTGTTATCATGGTTATGTTACAGAACTAATTTATGTCTTCTCCTTTCTTTAACAAATAACACATTTTAATTTTCACAATTGAATTTCAGCAATATAAGCATTTTGGGACAGCCCATTGTGTACTGACTTTAAAAAAAATATTAAATAGAAACTCATAATGCACAAATGTGTCAGATAGCTATAAAGCAGTACCAAATTTAACATATAGCTTTCAAGTAAGTGTACAAAAAATAGTTTAAAGGCAATATCAGAAAGATAGGTCCATACAATATAGATATAAAAATACAAAATTGAAATTAGTCAAAGAATAAATTATAGGTTTGACAATTATTCAATGAAATACACAGAACAACCTAAATGTAAAAGAATGATATACATAGAACCAAAATTGGAATATACAGACCTTCACACGTATCTTTACTTTCATCCGATCCATCATTACACTCTGTAGATCCATCACAGAGGTCCGTCGTTCTAATACACTGTAAGCCATCAGCACATTTAACATGATCTGATAGGCACTGAAAATCTAAAGGAACACATTTGATTTGTTTTTTTTAAAAAGGAAATATGGTTTGTATTGATTGGACAAGACTCAACCAAGGACTAAATGACATATCAGTTAACACCTATAGGTTTACATATGGTCTTCATCAGCAAACCCAATAACGAAAAGAGGTCCTTAAATGTCCTTATGTGACTAATGTTAATGAATTCAAACTATCAAAATGATGACCCTATGTATGAACAAAACATAAAGAAAACAAATGAAATACAGCAACCATTAACAATCGTTGAATATTTGGACAGGCAACACATAATGTTATGTAGTTAAACTATTTAGTAAACACCTCCCTATCTGGTTTAGTAGAAGTGTTACTGGCCAGCAAAAAGAACAGACTTTACAAAGCATTTGAAAAGTGGTCAATTCATCTGATCACTTAGAAGCGATTTTTTTGGCGAGAACAAGGACGGACGTGGCATTTTTCATTCGCAATCAAAATCGACCGACAATTAGTACATATCTGGTAGTTCAGCATTTTAGCAAAATATTTATACACGTTAAACAATGTTATATACTGTTTATTTGAACATTGATTTGCTTTTAATAAGAAATGCTTCTTGTTTAGACCTTACTATGACTTATAATTGTGACTTTGATGGTGAGTCACATTGGCACTCAAACTACATATTCTTAAATTTGTTTGAATACAACTGTCGATAGAGTATTCAGCATTGTTTTTCTCTGTATCATTTTATGATGAAATTGTTCAACCATGTCCAAGGTTGTATCGTTCCAATTTTGTCAACAGTAATTTCTGTGATTTTTTTTATTTGAATATCATAAATATCAGATTGCTATGATTATGTTTTTATAATCCAAAGATGGTTAACAAATATAATACTACTTCAAAAATTGTATCTCAATAGAAATCAGTGCATAATCAAACGGAAGTAAATTGATAAGGTTAAAAATGTTAAATAACTAGTGGTAAATTGTTTTCAGGTGTAATATTCATGATATTACCAAATCATAGAACGTCACATCCAGTTGCATACAACAACAAGTCGAGAACAAATATTCCTTTCAATCTTTGTCATAAACATATATACACATGGAAAAAAGTATTGCAACACCTTGATTTTTTAAAACTTGAAAAATCAGTCTCTTATTTTGTATGGAATATGAAAAAATATTTGTAAAATAATATTGAAACGAAGTTAATGATAACATTAGCTTTAAAACGAACAAAAAATGTATGAAAAAAAAGGTTTTATAAAACCAAATTTTTTATAACAAAATGAAGTGTTTTTTGTGCCAAAAAATGCATTTTACAAGTTTTACTGTAGTCGAACTTGACAATATCAGACATTTCTAAATTTATCTTTAGGTGATTGTTCACATCATGGTTGATCGTTATACGCCAAAGAATTAGTACTTTGTGCGCAGCTTCCATTCAAACGGATAACAGCATCTTAACGTCTTCTGATCCCTGCCATAAGTCGACTCATTTGTTGCTTAGCTAGCAGCAACCATTCTTGACGAAGGGTATTGTTTATTTCATGACCTGTTTGAACTGGGGTGTCCTTTCGTGCACTTTACGCCCAATAGTGTCCAATATATGCTCGATATGGTTCCAATTCTGGCTACAATAGGGCCAAGAAAGTTAAACCGAATTCAATTGGAACAATGGATCTTCCTCAACGACGTTAATTTTCAACTTTGGCGAGCTCTACACTATATTGGATACGGGCATCTGTGTGTCCGTTCGTAGGCAAAGGTCCCCGAAATGGTATTATTGCACGATAACCAGAAGCGATGAGCCGATCTTAAACAGTTCTGGTTTAAAGGCTCCTGTATGGTCATTATTCCCTTTTTAGGATTGTATTGTTTGCAATGGGTTTCTTTCTGACCAACCTTCATTATGCTTAATTTTCCCTAGCAGATGTTATATGGGGTCTTCCTGACCTCGGAAGGTCTTTAACATCGTTTCTTGCCTGCTTTTTAATCTCAAAACGATTAATAGCGGAATGGAGATGACCAACAATACGTGCAATAATCACAGCGACATACCTGCTTCCCTCATGCTGGATATCTGCCATCTTGCTGCAGTTATGAGTTGTGGATGACCAATTACAAGGTGTCAATAACATAAATTTATAAACTTGGTTATTTTAAGTGCTGAAAACAATGAGGATTAAAACATCTGTTTTAGGGTTTACGAGTACAGTAGCTGCATGTGCAGATAAGAACTGATAGAGTCGATACTTATTGATTAATCTCAGGTGATATTTGAATAATGTTAAACTAGTTCTATTTCAACAAATTATTTAACAAAAAAATAAAAAAGTATTTTTTTAATTTGAATTTTAATTTGGTGTTGCAATACTTTTTTCCAGGTGTATATATTACTCTTTTTTTTTTTAAAGCAGCAGTATTGTTTTATTTTGAGTTTTTAAGAAATATTTTAGAAAACGACTCGACGATGCATGGTTACTTAAGTTGCAGATAGATTAAAAAGCGTAAAATTTTAAAAATAAACTTCGAATGATGTTTTTTTTCTGATATGCAATTAAATGTTATGTGAAAGAATTGTTTCTAAATTACTGGACATGATAAAACTTTACCCATGCAATGTATTTCTTTTCTTGAAACATTATAAATGCTGCAAATGTTTTATCTAAAAGTACAAATTTAACAAAGATCAATAAGAGAAAATCGATGGTCGTATCACACCTAATATGGGAAGCTGTATATGTTTCTTGAACCTCTTTAGTACTCTCACGTGTAACCATTTTTTTGTGATCTTAGTAAAATTTAAAAAAAAATATATATTTTGAGTGCAGTCTTGAAATCTCATTTTATGAAAACATTTTTGAAATAGGATTCTACCATGCACAAAAATTGACAGAATAAGCCACATTTAGGGTTTTAGGAGCTTATTCACTTACACAGAAGTTTTTTTATGTCCATCTCCTGAACGCGGAATAAATCTAAGTTTTACGTTAGGACTAATTGAAGCATCGTTGGAGACTGTAAACTTTTACATTCAATTTGATAGTTTATCCAGCTCGAATTACTCAATTGTTGTAACATTAATATCCTAAATGAGTGAATCTTACACCATTTTGGTCACCATTTTACAGTCATAATAAATTTAAGAAATAATTCCTTCATGTCATGCTCTATGCTCATTTTAACATGGGTAGGCATTATATTTGTCGATATTTTACACTGAGCGTTAGCGAGGTGTAAAATGTGATCAAATATAATGCCTACCCATGTTAAAATGAGCATAGAGCATGACATGAAGGAATTATTTCGATTCTAATAGGACAAATTCGGTATTTCTTTAGGTCGAAGCGAACGAAAATACCGTAAGATTGTTTGGCTGTTCCCGTGTCCTCCCCGGAGATTCTGTATATTACATTTCATATTTGATAAGTTTAAAAACTACGAGCAGACCAAATATATGTTGTTTGATAAAAATATATAATAAAAGTTTATATTAGCTGCTTAAATGTAAATATTTAAAAGGATAACGATGGAAATAACGTTAATATAAACAGTAAGTCCGTGCGCATGTGTCAAACATATTTTTTGTGCTCATTAGAACACGGCTTTGTTAACAAAGCGTAATAAGGACGTCATATTAGAATAAGAAATAACATCATGTGCACCATTTAATAGTTTAAAAGTGTTTTAAAGTTAAGGAAGTATCAGAGGTTATACGCCAGTTCGTTTTTCGATGTTCAATATCCAACCTGCTGCTATCAGTCGGTTCGGTTTTCAAAATAAAGCTGAAAATTAAAAAAAAAATACTTGATAACATTAAAAGCATGATTTTCATAGTTAAGAGGATTGATAAGACACGTAGGATATCGTTTACTGACCTGTTCAAGCTGGCATAGATTATCTTTGTCATCTTATATCAACCCTTTTTCTAAGTTGCATATTTGTCTTAATGAAATTGAGATTTTTATCCATAAAACGACTTCAAATAATTATGTACATTTTTTATATGATATTTAAAAAAAATAAAAAAACTCTAGAAATATTTATAGAAAAACATAAATTTATAGAAAGTCCAAAAAACAAAATATGTAGCACAAACCTACCTGTGACCGCTTAAATGAGAGTGATTCCCCCTGGTATTTCAATGTCCATAAAATTCAATTAATTCACATACTCTGTACATATAAAGGTTGTATTAAAATAATGTCATCTTCGATATCTACGGAAGTCAAATATTGTCACTTTTTAGCTAAAAAAGTTGTCAAAATATTAGGACAAAGGGCACAGGGCAATGTTGAGAGTCCCCTTGATCTTTCAATCTTTCTAATATTAATATGCAGACATTTAGGTAATGGATAGATACAAACATGACTAAAGGAATGTTGGTACACTTCCGGTATTCTATGTTAAAGGAGGGCCAAAAGTGCCAGTTTGATATTCCAAATAAATAGTGAAAAACTACTTGAGACCGCTTAAATGACGATGAGACCCCCTGTTCTTATAATGTCCATGAAAATTGATGAAATCAGGACAAAGGGCACAGGACTATATTGAGAGCCCCTTGGTATTTTAATCCGCCTAATATTAATTTATCAAATTTCATGGACATTAAAAAAAACAGGGGGTCTCCACGTCATTTAGGCGGTCTCAGGTAGGTTGTTGCTATATATTTATATTGAAGGGGCTCTCCGTATGTTTCTATTGGTATTTCTGAATATTTCTAGAGTGATCGGTTATGTTTTTGTTTTAAGAAATGTTATATATAAATTTTTCGATGTCATTTCATTCATAAAAATCTATAAAACATAAAGACAAATATGCATCTTACACAAGCATTGATAACGGTATATATTCGAGGACAACGAGTGTTCAAGACAACTTGCAGAGGTCATTAAACGGTTTCCTACTTACTTCTCACTCCTCTCAAACATGAAAATCATGGGTTTAATGTTATTTTAAAAATATTATAATTTGTTATGATTTTGAACTAAATTTTATGCTAAGTAATGCATGTAGCCGATTTGATATTGAATATCGAATATCGAATAACATACCGGCTGCTAATTTCACATCTATGTTTAGGGAATATACATGTATGCATGATGATTTGATAAAATCATAAAACCGAAGAAATCAATATACGCAGGTGCAAACAATTTTTTTTGGATTTATAGCATTGGTTTGTTCACAAAGCGAACGAAGCACGTCATATTATAATTAAAAGTAATACGAACATGAAGTATAATTCATTAAAAAAAAAAAAAAATCGAAAGAGAGCTTGTCCTCCTATGAAACAAAATACGAATTTTCATTTTTTTATAAGTCATGTTAATTCGTTTATTCAATGGAAAGATCAATATGAATAGCACGAAAACCTACAAAAAGATGAAATGAATTTTGCCATTACACAATTATTTTATAAATATTTACAGATTAATTATACAGATAAACATTTAACCTTCGTACCTCTACAGATATCTTCGTTTTCATCCTCCCCATTGTCAAATTTATTCCAACCATTACAGAAGTGATATCTATAAACACAGCCAATACCGTCTGAACATTATCTACATTCTCCTGGAGGAATAACGTCTGTCAACCAACCTGTTTAGATATAAAAATTATTAATTACAGCATATCTTAATGCATGACATTTTTGGTATAAATAATAAATGTCAATTTTTGGTGAAGAGACAATAACAATCATGACCAAGGAGTAAAAAAAGACTAACAAAACAAAGGACATTTACATCAACAGTTATAAATAATGAATAACAAACAACACGAACTCCACTACAAACCGGGAGTGAAGTCAGGTGCTCCGGAAGGGGAAGCACTTACTGCATCGTTTACGGCATCCGTAGAATAGATACTGTTTTACTTTGTTATCCTTTTTTTTCAGGATAGTCCTTTAAAAAGAAGTAGTCTTCTTATGATTGTCGATTAAAAAAGAGGGATGTATAAATATGAACACTAGCACATTTTATAACTAAAAGTACTTTGATATGACTTAAAGTAAAAATATTGAATTTAACGAGAAAAGCCAAACAATTGTGATGCGTAAGTAGAATGTGGATACTTAAATTTATAAAATGCTTTTAATATTATTTTGATTTAATATTAACTCTTGACTTAAAATAATTCCTTTTGTCTTGTAATCATATAATACATATTACATAGTATTACCATATAATTGAAAAGTTAAAAGGAAAGAAATTTCTCTTTTCCTAATGTGAAGAGTAGTACCTTACTGGTTTAAAAAGACGAAACAGGCTACCTCACAAATTGTACTAACTTAGTCTGTATATAAGTAATAAAAGAGGGACGAAAGATAACAAAGACGACTGCGTTGGCATCCTAAGGTAGTATTAAGACTTGACAAAATTCCTGATCCTTTGATATTATCACAGCAACCATGGGAGGTAGTTTTATCGGTGAATAACAGAGTATTTCGTAGCATATTAGCATGCGGCAATCCTTGCATTTAAATAAAAGTTGACACAAATAGTTAAGTATTGCTCCAGTTATGTGGAGCAGGATCTGCTTACCCTTCCGGAGCACCTGAGATCACCCCTAGTTTTTGGTGTGGTTCGTGTTGTTTATTCTTTAGTTTTCTATGTTGTGTCGTGTATACTATTGTTTTTCTGTTTGTCTTTTCATTTTTAGCCATGGCGTTGTCAGTTTGTTTTAGATTTACGAGTTTGACTGTCCCTTTGGTATCTTTCGTCCCTCTTTTATGGATTAGCCTTCGACCAAATACGAGTGTATTTGCAATTGAACATGAAACAGTTATGGTATGAAAATAATGATTTAAGCTTAGTCTCGCATACATATCCCTTACCTCTTATTGCAGTCAAAAACCACACAGCAAAGAAAGGATAAATTTCCATTGCCCTGTGAAAAATAATTTTATAAATGTAACATGATAAAAAATTATAGCATGCACTGTTATTTCCTTTTAAGTCTTTTTCATACATTGTATTACAATGTATATATCGACTTTATTAACATTGAAAAAGTAATCAAATCGTGATATAACTGATACATTCTGATAATGGTAATATTACGATAAAGGTAAATATTCAGTTATCCTTTAAATTTTGTTGCGACATTTTCAGAATATTACAATATATATATAAAGTTTCTAATAGAAGAGAAAACATACTTTGGACATGGTTACCAATAAAATATTTAGTTGCATACATTTTTTAAACCTAATAGATATAAGAAGATGTGGTATGAGTGTCAATGATACAACTTTACATCCAAATCACAATCTGTAAAAGAGAACCAGTATAGGTCAAAGTACGGTTTTTAAAATGGAGCCTTGGTTCACCCCGAACAGAAATCTATAAAGGGCTCTTCAATGACTAGTGTAAAACCATTCAAACGGGATAACCAACGCATTGATATAGATAAAAAAAAAAGGAGAATTGAGATACAGTTATAAACCAAATCAACAAACGACAACTACCGAACATTATAATCCTGACAGAAGACAGGTGAAATTAAATGCAGCGGGTTTACATTTTTTATACATACATGAGGCTGACTTCATGCAGGAACTTCTTAGGAAGAAAGATAAGAAGTTAGCAATATCCTTTAACTCTACTTTCCGCTATAAAGATGACGTTCTTTCACTAAACAATTCAAAATTTGGTGACTATGTGGATCGCATCTTTCCCATCGAATTGGAGATAAAGGATACTACAGATACAGTTGAGTCGGCTTCATATCTTGACTTACATATAGAAATTGACAATGAGGGTCGGTTGAAGACAAAACTTTACGACAAAAAAGATGATGTCAGCTTTCCAATTGTGAACTTTTCATTTCTAAGTAGCAACATTCCAGCAGCACCTGCATACGGGGTATTCATCTCCCAATTGATACGATATTCCTGTGCTTGCGTTTCCTATCATGATTTTCTTGATAGAGGCTTACTGCTCACAAGGAAGCTATTAAACCAAGAGTTCCAAATGGTGAAGTCGAAATCATCCCTTCGTAAATTTTACGGACGCCATCACCAGTTGGTTGACCGTTATGGAATACTAGTAACCCTTTCACAAATGATATCGGATATGTTCCTAACGTCGTAACTACAATCCCCTTCCCTTTCATGAATTTGACCTACCGAATTAGACTATTTACCGGACTTGTAATCACACAAGCAACACGACGGGTGCCGCATGTCGAGCATGATCTGCTTACCCTTCCGGAGCACATGAGATCACCCCTAGTTTTTGGTGGGGTTCGTGTTGTTTATTCTTTAGTTTTCAATGTTGTGTCATTGTACTATTGTTTGTCTGTTTGTCTTTTTCATTTTTAGCCATGTCAGTTTGTTTTAGATTTACGAGTTTGACTGTCCCTTTGGTATCTTTCGTCCCTCTTCTATACAGAAGAATTACATTTATATTATGTAATACAATCGGTTCCATATAAGGCAAAATTGTGTAACACTTTTGAAAGAAAAGTAGAAGTTAGCCAGCTTATTGATTTTTGTAAATGCTTCACACAGAATATATTTAGATATTAATTACAGTTTGCTTAACATCCAGACTTATAATACAAAAAAAAAAAATGACATAGATAATTCAACTTTATTTATTACTAATATTGGACAATGCTGTTGATTAAAAAATACTCCATTTCAGGCACCTTTGTTTTCCAAATATGTCATATTACCAATAATTGATAAGTTCCAGGTCAACGGGTTCAAACAGAAAGCTTTTTAAAGCAGTGAAAAATGTGCATCTTATAATCGGTACGACTTTATCAGATAATACGCATAGTTAAATACTTTAATTCAGTCACGGACCCGCGATATCACGGATGTGTTTTAGTAGAAGTAAAGAATAAGCAACACTTATCCCACTAAAAACTAAGTGTGATCCCAGGTGCTACGAAAGGGTAAACGTATTTTGCTCCACACGTGGCTCCCGTCGTGTTGTTCATGTTATAACATATCCGGGAAATAATCTATTTCAATAGGTCACATTCATGAAAGGGATATAGTTACGACGTAAGGAATACATGTATATCTGATATCATATGTGAAACGGTTATTCCAATACGATTAACCAACTCGTGATGGCGTCCGTAAAATTTACGAAGTGATAATTTTGACTTCACAATTTAGAACTCTTGGTTTAATAGCTTCCTTGTGAGAAACAACCCTCTATCAAGAAAATCCTGGAAGGAAATACAAGCACGGGAACATCGTATCAATTTAGATATATGTATACCTCGTATGCAGGTGCTGCTGGAATATTGCTACTTAAAAATAGAAAGTTCACAATTGGAAAGATGAAATCATCTCTTTTGTCGAAAAGTTTTGTTTTGAACCGACCCTCATTGTCAATTTCTAATAAGTCAATATTATGAGACCGACTTAAATGTATCTTTTGTATCCTTTATTTCTTGTTTGACGGGATAGATGCGTTCAACATTTTCTTTAATTTGCATTTAAATTTTTAAGTGAAAAAACATCATCTATATTGCGAGTTAATGTAGAGTTAAAGGATATTGCTAACTTCTTATCTTTTTGCCTGAGAAGTTTATGTATGAACAAGAAACAAGTCGACAAGAAGAGGGACACAATTGTTCCAATTGGAATGACAGTCTGTTGAAAACCACTTCCTCTGATCTTGATAATGTTAGGTTCAGAGATTTTTTGTTTGACTTCGAGTGATTTTTTACAAGGTATGTAATTGTGCATGGTGAAGGCTGTAATTGTATAAGGTGTTTGTTGGAAGCTTAAATCATCCGATGTCTGAAGTCAATGTGTTCCATGAATAGAATAAAACTATAAAAATATTCCTTCAGACACTTCTGTTATTGTAATTAAATTCATTCTTTTCTTTTATTTTCGCTAATGTGCCATATCTATATGACCGTTATCGAATGTCTTTATGTTCGTCCTAATTACTACAATACCGTCCAAGCTCATCCGAATGTGAACTCTGCGTTATATTTACTACAACGGGTCTACACTAGCATGTATATTTCTCATAATTTAAATTCCGTAAACTTTTTAGAGTTAATTGGCCTTTTTTAATTTTAAATTAATTTGACTTCTGGTGGAGTGCATGATTCATATATCCTTTTTTTAGTGTCTAGATGCAGTTCAATAGTTCATTTCATATTGATAAACACATTTCATTATATTTTTTAAAAACTGCCAAAATGACGTATACTTCACATTACGCTAATAAGTTATAATGGTATAATTTCATTCATACAGTGTTACTGAACATAATACACATGTTGATAAAGTTGATTGCATCTATTCTTCAATATGATGCAGTTCAATAGTTCATTTCATATTGATAAACACATTTCATTATATGTTTTAAAAACTGCCAAAATGACGTATACTTCACATTACGCTAATAAGTTATAATGGTATAATTTCATTCATACAGTGTTACTGAACATAATAAACATGTTGATAAAGTTGATTGCATCTATTCTTCAAATATGAATGAGATGGCATATCCATAAACATGAAAATTTATATCATTAGAAGACACAAAACTGTTCACCTATATTTCACTGTGTCTAAACCACACCGGCAAAATTTGTTCGGACTCGATGGTATCTAACATCCAGGACAATGGCGGAACATCAATAGACAGAAAAAAGGTTTCTTTTTATTTTATTATTATTTTATGATATCGAAGAATATATATTATATATACAACTATTTTCAATTGTGATATGCAATATTTTCTACAACCGTTTTATCTTAATGGAGAAATAAGTAAATATGCACGTCAAAATGACGAATTGAGTGAACCTTGCCTCAAAGTTGTATAATTTCTCGTTAAAACTCATTTTTAATACCGAAGTTAATTATTAGTTATAATGTAATGCGATTATGTTTTTTTTTTTACCAAACCGGGTTATGCATAATGAAATATATGACAAAAACGGGTGATAATCATTGACAAAACCGGCAATTTCACATCCAATTTTTTATGGAAATATTCTTTATAAAGCACAAAAATGTCAGTATTCTCCTCAGAAACTAACAAAACCTTTAAATATACTTATTAAAAGAGGATACAGTTACGATACTGTTGTCAGGTCATTAAAGATTGCATATTTTGGCTTTAACATTGATTCACTGATAGGGTCTTAGCATCGGAACTAAACACATTTGTTTCTAAAAAACAGTTGTTGGCATGACAAGGGTTATGTTCTTCTCATATATTTTATGATAGTATGGTACTTAACCCCTAACGGGAGGGATTGTACCTGATATTCATATGATGAAGACATAATCTTTCAATCAGTTTAATTGAGGTCTGGAGCTGGCATGTCAGTTAACTGCTAGTAGTCTGTTGTTTTTTTAATGTATTATTGTCATTTTATTTATTTTCTTTTGTTACATCTTTTGACATCGGACTAGGACTTCTATTGAACTGAATTTTAATGTGCGTATTGTTATTCTTTTACTTTTCTACATTGGCTAGAGGTATAGGGGGAGGGTTGAGATCTCATAAACATGTTTAACCCCGCTGCAATTTTGCGCCTGTCCCAAGTCAGGAGCCTCTGGCCTTTGTTAGTCTTGTATGATTTTAAATTTTAGTTTCTTGTGTATTATTCGGAGTTTAGTATGACGTCCATTATCACTGTACTATTATGCATATTTTTAGGGGCCAGCTGAAGGACACCTACGGTGCGGGAATTCTCGCTACATTGAAGACCCATTGGTTGCCTTCGGCTGTTGTTTGCTCTATGGTTGGGTGGTTGTCGCTTTGACATATTCACCATTTCCTTTCTCAATTTTAAGTTCCATTTTGACATGACCTGTTTCTTTCGTTCCATACTCAGAAATACAAGCATTGAGATGTTCATAATGACAAGTTTTGCAATATCCGTGTCAGTATCTTCCCGTACCTTTTTTCCGTACAATGTGAACAATTTAACGAGAAATTAAACAATTTCGAGGCAAGGTTCACTCAATTCGTCATTTTGACGTGCATTTTCCCTTTTTTCTTCATCTAGAACGGTTGTAGAAATAAAGGCAACAGTAGTATACCGCTGTTCAAAACTCATAAGGAGAACAACGATACAACACCGAAACGGACCAAGCAACAGACAAAACACCACGAGAATAACAAATAAAACATCAAAACCAAATACAAGAATTTGAAAATATTGCATATCAAAATAGAAAAAAAAGATGTATATGTATTTATCGGACCGCA
This sequence comes from Mytilus trossulus, assembly GCF_036588685.1. NCBI lineage: Eukaryota > Metazoa > Mollusca > Bivalvia > Mytilida > Mytilidae > Mytilus > Mytilus trossulus. The sequence goes on along the minus strand of NC_086379.1, from coordinate 200,579 downwards.
GATGAATTACCACGTTGTCATTGGTTAAACGCCGTCACGTGGTGACCCCCTATAAGACCAATGGGGTAAGTAAGTTTCATATGGGGTTCATGACGCGTTAATGGCGACGTCATCTATAAATTTTGTTGTGTGTCAATGTTTATTTTTCAACAAAATGCCGCAGAAAAGACCAGCGTCCGATAAATTAGTTATACGGTTAACTACGGACCCCCTACGGATCCATTGAGGGTGAAAAAAATTCACAGGGGACTTGGCCTCCGGCCTCACTTCCTATGGATTTTACTAACCCTCTATGGAATCGTATGGGCTCAGTAGCGAACCATATAACTTATAACATATTCTTCGATATCATTTAGAAAAGAATACAATAAGGAGAAACCTATCTTTTTTCTGTCTATTGATATTCAGTCATTGTGCCGAATGTTACATACCATCGAGTTCAAAAAAAAATCCCGATGTGGTTTAGACACAGTGTGTTTTGATAATCATAAAACCATAACATATTCACTTGTAATAATCGACACAATTGGTATCATAATAAGATTGGGGTTTGAGGATTGTCAATACGACGAGTTTACGACGGAATTTAGTGACAAATGCAGTGTTGTTTAACAACTTTGTACAATAGTTTTCTATGCATTTGTTTGGTTTTTTGTATGTGGATATTATTATTTTTTCTATCATTCTCTATTTTTCTTGAACGTATGAATTCAACTGTCACGACTCTCTCTGTTGGATTTTCAAATCTTGTTTACAAAAAAAAAAATCAATTGTATTTCTGAAAATCAATTAACATAGCTATTTTTGTATTTTATTTATCAGTATATTAGCAAGCAAATTTAAAAGTTTTAAACAAAAAACAATAATACAGGAACATTAAAGATTGCAGAAAAATATGTAACATTTAACAAGTGCACATGTTTACACATACATAACTGAATTTCGACACTTATCTTAATAAACGAGAACAATGCTGATTCAATTTCAAAATCATAATTGTCTTTGAAGTTCGATCGGATAAAAATAGTGATTGCACACAAATGTTTTTTTTTTTTATTTCGACCTCTAGCAAAGGAGGCAGCATTGGCCATAACTGTGCATAAACTATAATTTGGATAACAAAAAGACCCAAATTACGCTACAAAAAAGGACGTTAAGAAACCTTTAAATTATCCTATATAAATTTTCATAGTTCACATAGATTATTTTTTACCTTGAGTGTTTTTGTTCTCAAAAAGGACAAACAAACTATAAACATTGTGTTGAATTTCAACTGCTGTTCATATTGTCACGAAGACCTGTTAGCAGTGACTGGTAACGTCGATGACAAGACGATACAAATAAACATGATTGCAATTAAAGAAGTCCATGAAATATTTCATATTTTGATTATTAAATGATAACATCTAAAACAAGATTTGAACACACTAAATTGTCATCCTAACTATTTACAAATACCACAAAAGGCGTGATGTTCACATCACATAAGTCTTTTTTTTTTTAAATGTTTTGATATATGACTAAAGCGAGATGTTTTTACGTCAAATCAAATCAGACTTCTTTCTATGTAAGCCACGGCAATTTAATGGATCCTTCTGGACCTGAAAATATAAATTAAGAAGAACATATTTCAATGTCTAATCAATATATTATAAAACTATCAGCCTTTTTTAGATGAAAAAGGGGTCTTATGTTTTGACTAATTCTTGCATTTTGATGAAACGTTGTACAAGTATACTACAACGAAACATTATTCCTGATCAATTGAAAACTGAATTAAGAAGTCTTAAAAAATCTACAATCAACACCACATTTATAAATGGACAAAAGATACATATTCCAAACAACGGTCTTCTCTTTCGTTTATGGACACTACATCGCGTATCAATATTTGACATTAATGGTATACAAACGTGTTTTTTTTTGTCATGTACACAAATAAAAAGTTGTGAGAAATTTAGTCAAGAACAAGCAACATCTCAAAAAGTATGAGAACCAGTTGATACATGTTTGTATTGTTTACTTTGAACATTGCCAACATATGTTAATAAATCAAGTGTAAATAATAATACAGACTATTCATTTTATTTTATGAGGCAGAAACCTATCAAACTTGACAAATCAAAACTCGTTTTTTTATATAGACAAGACCGTTAGTTTTCCTGTAAGAATGGTTTGATCGTTCCCATTAAACCCAAAAGAAAACAGTATGTAAATGAGGTCGATATGTGACAAATCTGTCCCTTTTAACATATCTAAAGTCAATAAGTTTATTTTAAGACATGCAAAGCATAGTGTAGTTTAAAAATACTCAAGTTAATATCATTATGCAAACATGTGTTCAAGTTAAATATCTTACGATTAAAGCAGTTATTGTGACTTTCATCCGCTCTGTTATCACATTCTGATTGGTTATTGCAGAACCAACTATCATATATGCATTGTGGGTCATTTTCGGAGCATCTAGACATCCCAGTTGGACAAGTTCTGTCTGTGAAAAATATTGTAAAAATATTTTAATATACAATACATATACATCATGCAATTGCAGTTCCAGTAATTCCAAATATATTGACGGCCCAAGATCCTATGTTATAACAGGACACCTTATTATTGCCCATGAGCGAGAACTAAAATTATTCCTCATTTAATAACCTGCATATTGTCTCCGATTCACACCTTGCCATATGCACGAAATTAATAAAACGAAAACGAAAACAGCTAACAAAAAACCCTTAGCTTCTTTTTTTTATCTTAAGTATGAATGAAGTTGATATTCGTATTCAACGTTTAAAAACATACCCTATTTCTCCTAACAACAACTATAATAGCTCGATTTCTGGTATGAAATATAGGCAAAAGAAATCGCCATGAAAATTCATTTTTTCCGGCTTGAATTTCCTCTCCCTTTTTAGCAGTCTCTCCTTTTATATTTGAAATTATTCAAGAGATGGTAGAACTTATTAACCATTACATAACACAGAACTGGTCTCTTTTGATTTGAGGGCATATGTTTTCTAGATTTTGACCTTTCTTTAATCTTCGTATGTACACGTCTAGTAAACAATCATATAACACTCAAAATTACATTTTTTTAAACCGGAAGTTATGACTGATTTTCCTTTATTTCAACGAAAGTGTATAAAACCATATATTTTTAAAAACAGCTTACGACGCATTTAGTCCTCGACATTTAGGTCAAGTCATATGCAATATTGACGTTCTAGACTTCGACCTTTCCTTTAACTTCGTATGATAAAGTTGTAGGACTTTGGCATTATGTTGCTAGCCATATGTCCTTGACAATTTCTACTGGAAATCACCTTGAGAAAACCAAGTGGACGCCAAGTGTTATACCCTTTTATGTCAAAGTACTAACATCACATATGTTTTTAATTAATGTCTAGTAAGCTATCAGATTATAACATTTTTCAAACCGGAAATACTAAATAATCTCCCTTTATTTCAAACTCTATTGTATAGACACCATGTATTTTAAAAATAAGCTTACATAAAGCTATCAGTTGGCACTGAAAGTTACATTTCAAACCAAAGTTCATTTTTTTCCTTATCATAGGGTGAAAAGATGATTTAACCAGCTGATCGTGATCTGTTTTTGTTCTATTTGAGCTAGTTTTTGTATTCTTGACACATCCCCCGTCTCTATGTTTTCCACTTGTACTTAACTCGGTAAATTATGGTCTTCTATATAAATATATCTAATTAACTGTGCATTTGTATTCAGATATCGCAGATCAAATTTATTCTTTAAAAAAGGATTTTCCTTTTTGAATTCTCCTCGGAGCTCAGTATTTTTGTGTTTTTACTTTTTATTCGTTCATGGTGTTATCATACGTTTTTTGATTTAGTTAAGTCTGCCAATTGATATTTTATCGTGTGTTTTCCTATGTTGTGATGTTATGCCATTGTTTCAGAAAAAAGGGAGAAGGTTTTGATCCATTAAAACGTTTAATCCCGCTGCAAATGTTTGCACCTGTCCTAAGTCAGGAATCTGGTGTACAGTAGTTGTCGTTTGTTTATGGAATATATACGTGTTTCTCGTTTCTCGTTTTGTTTATATAGATTAGACCGTTGGTTTTCCCGTTTGAATTGTTTTACACTAGTAATTTTGGGGCCCTTTATAGCTTGTTGTTCGGTGTGAGCAAAGGCTCCGTGTTGAAGGCCGTACATTAACCTATAATGGTTTACTTTTTAAATTGTTACTTGGATGGAGAGTTGTCTCATTGGCAGTCACACCACATCTTCCTATATCTATCTATATATTTTCTGCATGCTCTATAACCGTCAATGCAAATAATCTGTAAATTAATCATAACATTAAAGACACATTTCACAATTGACAAACGAAGCTTACACTCGTTGTAAGAAAACAAAGGTATACAGAAAATACAAAATATAAAGCAAACAAATCAAATTAACCCAAATAATAGAAAAAAATGGAACGAAATATTTGCAATGAAATGGTTAGCAATTGCAACTGTTACCTGCGTTTTATTGTGTTGTAATGGCATAATGATAGTTGAATACAGTTACATCATACATATATATTAAATTGACAACACTATGTAATATAATCAAACAGAAATTAAACAACAGTTGTTTAGAGAACAATGAAAGGTCTTTCTAACCGGAACAATATTTTTGACAAGGAAAAAAAATAAAATCCAGTTTAACATGTCATTTCCTCCTACAAAATATAAGTTATTGTATACTGGTTCCTAAATATCTGCTTTCTATACACTATTTTGTGACATAACAGAGATAACTTGTTACTTCAGCTTAGACAAATATTATATTTGCTTTTGATTAATAGTTTACTTGACACTGATTTTAATAATACATGGTTCTATATATGTTTAAATAATATTTACAAAACATAGCTACATGTACTTCAAGTTTACAAAGGTCTTATGCAATAGAACCCATCCTTTTTTTTTATGTATATGTCGTGTACAAGTTGCAATTATGTACAGGTTATAACATCTACAAAAATATTGTAACTGTTATAATTTTTACAATGCTATAATACAAGTTATTACATGTACAAAAGTACCTCGTACATGTAATAAACTGTACACAATATTGCTTAAAAATGGTTTTAACTTGTACTAAAATATGTTTATTATTCATGTTATTACAATTAAAGCATGCCATTAACTTCAGTTGTATTTTTATGGTCCATTCATGTTAAGATGATATCTTTTCGATACGGTTAATGACCAGATACCTAGTTTTTATTATAACTCAATACCTTATGGTGGTATATATGGAAGTCAAAATTAAAAATGACAGAATTTGTTCATACTATGTAGTATATATTGTAATATGATATAAACAAATATATAAAAAAAAATTATAAGTTGTGACAACACGACACATTTTGTATGGATTATACAAGGAGAAAATATGATTATATGATTAGATGATAAATAAAGGCAACTGAACAGTTACAGTAGTATACCGCAGTTCAAAACTCATAAATCCATTGACGAAACACAAAATCGGGCTAAAATAAATGATATAATTGTAAAATAAAATAGGAAAAGACAGCTTTTGGTAAATGCTTTGGTAATATCAATAGAAAAGATAGGATCACTGGGCGAATTCTTTCGAATGTGAATGAACATAGCGGCTATAAAATTCTAACTAAAGTAGGATTAACAAAGGGATACTTCAGAAAAAATTAGGGTTATGTTTTTGTAAATCAACTTTAAATATTTTTGATTTGTATCAATGAGTGTGAGAGATAGTGCGTAAGCTATGATTGAGTGGAGGGCAATGTTTTGTGCATCCTCAATGTTAGAAAGGCAGTTGTAAGTCTTGTAGAAGTAGCTGTGGAAGATATAAAGTTTTGTCTTTTCTGTGTGTGTTACATTGGAAAGTAAATAATCCACCTTCTTTTGCTTCTGATTATTGTTCTTTATTTTTGAATCAATTTCAATTATGCATGTCTATCCTGCTTTATTATCAGTTTTGAAATTTTGTAAAGGTGAATACCATTTTTAAGCAATATTTTGTAAAGGTTATAACATATACGAGGTACTTTTGTACATGTATGATATCGGATATGTTCCTCACGTCGTAACTACAATTCCCTCCCCTTTCATGAATGTGACCTACCGAATTTTACTATTTACCGGATTTGTTATCACATAAGCAACACGACAGGTGCCACATGCGGAGCAGGATCTGCTTACCGTTCCGGAGCACATGCGATCACCCCTAGTTTTTGGTCGAGTTCGTGTTGTTTATTCTTTAGTTTTCTATGTTGTGTCATGTGTACTTTTGTTTTTCTGTTTGTCTTTATCATTTGTAGTTTTTGCATTGTCAGTTTGTTTAAGATTTATGAGTTTGACAGTCCCTTTGGGATCTTTTGTCCCTCTTTTATCTTCTTCAAAACTTTAGCATTGTAAAAATTATAACATGTACAATCTTTTGTACATGTTATAATTTGTACAAAATTGCAACAGGTACACGACATAAACATATAGAATAAAGGCAAAGAAAGGTCAAAATCTAGATCGTCAAATTCATGTGTGACCTTGTAAAATCCATTGTCATAAACCAGGGACCTCAATTCGAAAGTCTCTAGGTCTTTATTATATTTTTGATTTTGAGTTATATCGCCATACACGTAATTTAAAATATAATCAGGATTAGTGCGACACGGAACATATTATCGGGAGATATCTCTTACAAAACACAGTATTTGGTTAAGCGGTGTCAGTATAACCGGAAGAAAAGTTACCATATACTATAATTCGCAAAGTGCTTTACATGAACTCTCGTTTTAAATTGAATATTTATATGAACTCTCGTTTTGAATATTATATAAACTCTCGTTTTAAGGTAGCACAATACAAAGATTTTTTTACTTCCAATCACTAACATTTGAAATGCTGTAACTTTCTTATGAATGCATAGAAAATAATAAAAGAGGTACATATAGATAGGTAAAAGATTAATCTTTGAAATGAATGTAATATTTTTATTATGCAATCATTATGTAATCAATTATTATTTAATAAGTGGCAAAATCGGGGTAAGGTCACTTGAATGAATTTAGCTCTTTCATCTCTTTAACTATACAGAAAATTTTAATGAAATCTTAATCAACACATCATGGGCTTCAAAAGGGTGTCTCAGATTGTCTCTATGGTTTTCTATTCTCTCATAAATCTCCAATTAGTGAAACATCCTAACCACATAAAAGAAGATAATGTTTAATAAGGTGTAAAATTTGTTCTATACATTCTATCTGAAATCTGAGACACCCTTTTGTAGATAATGGCCATAGGAACAACATATAATAAAATCAAGCATCTAGGAATACCTATGCAGAAGCTAATTTCATTTGAAAGTGGAAATTTGGTGAAAAATATTTTAGACACCGTTAACATTATAATTGGTTACATAATTGTTGCATAATGCTAACATTGCATTAATTTGAAAGAGTAATCTGTTAGCTATACAAAACTACCACTTTTATAAATTTTCAAGCATTATTAAGAAAGTTACAGCATTTTAAAACTTGGTAGTTGGAGTTATAAAATCTTTGTATTGTGCTACCTTAAATCGAATATTTCCCATTTTAGTCTTAAGTTGAATATTCTTGTTTAAAATGTTCCTGTTTTCTTAAATATAATGTGTCTTATTTCAAATGTTCCTGTTTTCTTAAATATAATGTGTCCTATTTCAAATGTCCAAGGAGATTATAGAATTACAATTTTTACAACTTAATCTGTCAAAAGTGCTAAACTTACACTCAACTTCAAAAGAGGCAATTTTCGCTAATTTATAAAGTTAAGCCGTAGGACAATGTTCAGCTTATTATTACATAAGATTGGACTATTATATATATATTTAATGATAACCTTTATAATGTTTTAATACCCTTATCTAAGACTTTCTTTATGTTTTGCATGTTTTGTAAACTGTTGCTGGGGCAGTCTTCCCCTAGCTTTCGAACTGTAAATTTGTGTTAATAAATTTGTATATATTTTTATACGGTTTTGCATTTAAAGCAGCCATAGTGTCAATTATAGACCTAAAAACTTTAATGTTACCCGTGTCGAAGTTCACGGACTTATGCCAGAATTCACGGGGGTTATAATCTCCACTGCAACCTTCAACATGATCATAAATGAAGTAATCAGGGATCTCAACTGGAAAAGCGCATTAGTTTATGTGGACGACATTCTAATTTACAGTAGGAACTTTGAAGAACACCTTTGCCACTTATCAGCCCTATTTGATAAACTAATCGAAGCCAACCTTAAATTAAACCGTCGAAGTGTTAATTCGCATTTAAAGAGGTCCAGTATTTAGGCCATATTATTACCAAAGCAGGCATAGCAGTAGATCCAGAGAAAACGACATCTGTACATTCCTTTGCAGCGCCGAAAAATGTCAAAGAAGTACGTATGTTTCTTGGACTATGCAATTATTACAGAAAGTTCATTCACAATTACTCCAAAATTACTTCTCCGCTCAATCAACTGCTACACAAAGATCAACAATTCCATTGGACAGACGAATGTCAACGATCGCTCGAAATGCTCAAGACAAAACTTACTTCAGCTCCTATTCTAGTATTTCCGGACTTCAATAAAGAGTTTATTTTACATACTGACGCAAGTGGTACTGCAATAGGATATGTTCTAGGTCTACATGACAAAGACAAGAAACTCCGAGTTATTGCGTATGGCGGACGCATGCTACGAAAACCAGAACACAGATGGGACGTTAAAGACAGAGAGTGCCTCGCACTAGTTGTAGCTATCAAACAGTTCCACGTTTATTTGGCAAACAGCAAATTTCATGTTTATACTGACCATATAGCTTAGCAATTTCTTCATCGTATTAAAGAGAGTACTGGACGTTTATCAAGATGGTCCATGTATATTCAAACACACAATTTTGAAGTTCACTATCAACCAGGAAAAGATAACGTTTGCGCTGACTTCCTCTCCATAATTCAGCACCCCGAGAACCAGTGTCAGCGTCGACTCAGTATAGACGAAATCGAGGCTACATATACAGCAACCGATCAATCCAGTAAAGAAACCAATCAACAGATGTACAACGAATATCAACGTCAGTCGTCCAGCCAGTCAAGTTACCAGACTCAGACGAATCAAAACATGAATCAGTATCAGCAATTAAGGCAATCACTGAAGCAGATAATCGTTATCGTAATGCGGATCAATTACTCATGATCATCGAAACCACAAAGCTTACACAGGAAAGAATCCAAGCCGCTCAAAATGAAGACGAAGAAGAAGGACAAATGCTACATTACATTGTACAAAACACGTTACCCCCAAGACAAAACGAAACCTGATGTAATAGTCCGAGAATCAAATCACTACGTTGTTTCTAATGGAATACTGTTTCACCACTATTATCCTAGAGGGAAAGGACACTTATCAGATAGGATCATTAAACAACTTGTTGTACCAAAGTCATTACAAGACGATGTACTCTTATCGAACCATGATGCAATTATTGCAGCGCACCCCGGTATTGACAGAACTTACAACATCCGAATGAAGTATTACTGGAAGAGAATGTACTCAGACATTACAGATTATGTGAAAACCTGTATTGCATGTCAACAAGGAAAGACTAATCCACACTCTAAGAGAGCACCCTTACAGCCTCTTCCGGCAACTGGAGTATTTTAAAGAATACACATGGACCTTCTTTTAAATTTACCACATTCATCAGGGGTCTGTTGTTCAACTTGTCGTTAGTGCTGAAGCGTCGTTAAAATTTCTTAATCATTCGATTAAATTTAATTATATGATTAGTGTGTTGTTCAACTTGTCGTTCATTTTAACGCTGCGTTAAAAATGCTAAAACTGTTGTTAAACTTAATCAACCTCTTTGAGGTGTATTAAATTTTAATCATATGATTAAAGCATCCAAGATGGCTGCAGTACCAATGCAAAAATAAGTTTATCCTTGAAATATGAGATGTTTAAGATATATTTAGCTCCTGGAAAGAGATTTCAGCTATGAAAGAGCTTTAATATTTGAAAGAAACACAATATATTTGCTAGGAGTTGAGTTGACACATAAATTGGCAAGAGATTTGACAAGATGGGGCGAAGGATCGGACGCACTCATTAATTGGTAATTTGATAACAGAATGAAACTGCACTTTTCGGCAGATTTCCGTTTGTTGATTGCAACGACGGCCACATTATTATGCGGAATCATTCAATAAAATATTACGCAAAACAGCTTTATAAATAATAAATGTTACCATAGCATTAATGTACAGGCCATAGGTGATTTTGGAAGCAAGTCTTTGCTAATTTCCCCATTTTTCGAAGTTCAAATAATAGCACATTCTCTGGTAGCGCCCTTGACCTAACAGTTTACGCAGGTAAATTCTAACGGGTCAATTCGTCCCACAGATAGCTCGGACCTTACGGTTTTTATCTTTACACGGGAGTTTTTAAACATTATTTATTTTCCATTTACTATCAAAACTTATGTTTGACGAGGACCCAAATAATGGACGGATCCAGCCTTTTGGGGGAAAAGGGGGGTGGGGGGGGGGGGGGGTCCAACAGTGCTTAGGTTAAAAGGATTGTTTCAACTATATGTTTTCTTTCAAAGGCTTTGATTGTCAAATAAAAAGGGGTTCAGACCCCAGATACCACCTCCTGAACGTCCACTCTAATTATTTATTATGAAAATGTTCTACCGCAAGTGTTTTATGTTAGTGATTTAGTAAAAAAAGTAATGAGTCAATGATATGTCTCATATTTCTCAACTGACGTGTAATATACAAACTCAAGCACCTGTTATCAAGAATCTGGAAAATCTCATTTGATTTTTCGAGTGTCAGAGATATTTCAAAAGAAGCAACTCACCCCCGTTGGGAAAGAGGGAGAATTTCACATACTAGTGCCGGTCATTCAAATAATTTGGATTATTGCAAAACATAATATTATGTTTGATTTATTTAACACTCAACTATATGCTACTCCGGTTTAAACGTCCGAGTAAGACATGATACAGTGGCGGATCCATAAACTTTTCCTAAAAAGGGGGGGGGGGGACGCTGACTAACACGAGAGGGTGCCGCTCCAGTACGTCATGCTTCAATTATTCTCTATATAATCAACCAAATTTTTCCCACGAAAGGGGGCCCAGGCCCCCCAGCCCCCTGGGTCCGCCTATGTGATAAAGTATAAATTGCGTCAATATTTCCCGAGAGAGTTTGATCGATTACTGATCGATGACTTCAAGACATCAATCGAGTACTGATCGAATATGATCGATAAGTGTTTGATTACCGATCTGATCGATTAGTTAAGTCTGGATATTAACAATAAAGGGCATGCAAAAATCCAATAGAGAAAATTACATGGAGAATTTTGTATATTGACCATTTGTTATATTATGATCGTGTTCTTAGCGACACGTACATTTAGGTCATAAATTAATTTCATTTAATGGAATCAAATATTTATCTCCTAATGGGTGCAATAGGGGTTCATCGGCGATTTGAACAAATATTTCTTGACATGTAGCGGATAAAAAAAACCCTCAGGGTTAGAATTTACAGAACAGACAAGTTACAGTGACTAATGTTTCATGTATATTTTGAACATGGAGAGGGTGCCCCTGGCATATCATTGTCATTTTGTTTAGTTTTATTTGTTACCTTATCTGACTTCGGACTCGGACTTCTTTTAAGCTGAGTTTTACTATGCGTAATTTTTGTTGTTCTTTATTCTACATTGGCTAGATGTAAAGGTGGAGGGTTGAGATATCTCAAAACTTATTTAACCCCAGCGCATTTGTGCGCCTGTCTCAAGTCAGGAGCATCTGACCTGTGTTAATATTGAATGTTTTATATGGGGGTGGGGGTCCCCTGTCCGTTCATCTTCTAATATATCCTCCTGTCGGATTACTTTCATTGATCTTTATTATTATTTCTATCAGGATTTTTTTCTGACAGCTAGGGTATTGTCAAATAATGTCACGAAAAAGTTGCTATTTCAATTTAAAAAAAAATATTGAAAACTCAGATACCTTGACTTATAGAATTACAACTTTGACGGACTGTGCATTATGCATTTACACTTACACAATTGAATATTTGTAATTGTCTCTCTGTATCTCCTTTTGTCGTAGGAACTACAATCGATCTCAGTTCTGTTAAATATAGTGCGATCTACACCATCCGTAAAAAATATCTTAAATGTTAACTTGGCTTGCCATACTTGATGAAACGCGGACGTGAAAGAAAGCACTCTTCATCAACGCGTCAATGGAGATATTATTTCGTCATTTAGCATGTGAAGAAGGTTGTACTAAATCAACAACATAACTGACAGGATTTTTAAAGAAATCATTATGATCTGGATAAGTGGAAAACCGGGGTAAAATCATGAAAATCACGGCCATGAGTCGGATGCATTCTTGACCGGAGACAATTCAGATCACTGACATTATTTTTTTTTTTCTTTCTGAGTTTATAGAACAACCAAATGTTGCATGATATTTCAATATGCCGCATATTCTCAGGGCATTACTTGACTTTTCACTGAAATTATTTTTCCATTTAATAACATTTCATTGTGAGCTGGAAACAAAACTAAAAGTGAATATGATTGATCATGATTCCATAAAAAATATGAACATGTAAAAATTAATAAGATATTTATTTAATAATTATTGGTACCCAAAAACTGTTTAAAAGAAGAATGTTATGATTTAATGCAAACAGGGAAGTTATAGAGGCCCTGATTTACAATGCATTGTGGGAAACACTTGCTAACTACCCAAACTTAATCATATGATTAAAAATTAATCGCATGATTAGTAAATACAATGATTAAAATAAGTTGAACAACGAAATTTAATCATTGCATTTACTAATCATCCGATTAACTTTTAACGACTGATTAAAATTAATCATATGATTAGTTTAATCACAAGTTGAACAACAGACCCCTGGTGGATTCAACTAAATCTTACTAGTAGTATGTCCGTTCTCTAAATGGTGTGAAGCCTTTCCACTTAAAACAGGAGAAGCCATAGAAACTACATGAATCTTGTACAACGAAATTGTATGTCGATATGGTCCTTGTAGACAAATTCTTACAAATTTAGGGAAAAATTTCACTTCAAACCTCGTGAAAGAAATCTGCAAAATTTTCCAGATCACCAAACTCAATACGTCATCCTATCACCCAGAATGCAATGCAGCAATCGAACGACAGAATCGTACATTAGCAACATCTGTTTAGATAAGACTCTGAGGTGAACAGATGTGTTTTCCTGAGCTCCATTTGGTTATCAAAATGGAGCTAAATTTTTTGCTGTATATGTGAATCAAAATCATATCAACATTGTTTATTGGAATTATGAGTTATTAAGTCAGAATGGATTTCAATTCTACATTTGTGAACAACTTATTTACATCTTTTTCTGGTGAATTTTCTGGATTTGAAAGTGATGACTATAATTGCTACCTAAACAACTGTAATCTTTATTCAATTGAGGATTGTACAGATAGAACATTGTCAATTGTTGAAACCTTTAGCAGTGAGAAAATATACTTTATTTTTGAAAACATTATTTTTCAAAATTATGACAGAAATTTATTCATTCAGAAAGACAAGAACGGATTTGTATATAATTTCATTTATGAAGGGAATACAGTTGTGATTACACTATACAGTTCGTCTGCAACACTTCATATTCAAGGAAAAGGATGTGGGATTTGGTTTAAGGAAGCATTTAGTGTTTTAGGAAAACAATTACACAATGAGGTAACATATTTTCAAACTTCTTTAATAGAAAATAACACTGACCAGATGTCTACTGGAAACCTATTATTAGAATCCATGATAAGCTTTGACACTTCAGAAACAGACCCAAAGTTATTAGTAACAGATATGTCAAACACCTTGTTAACATCAACCCCAATTAGAAACTCGTCTGTGAATAGTACTTTTCGTAATCTACAAAATCTAGATCATTACAATCTAGATTTGCAACAAGAAGTAATTGATTTAAAACAAATGGTTGAATCAATTATCAATACAATCCATTCAAACATTAATATAATTGATAAATGGCTAAATGAAATGAATAATGGAAATATCAATTTGGCAGTCCTCTTGGATTTTAAGAAAGCTTTTGATGTTGTTGATCATAAAATTCTATGTACAAAACTTCTAGTTTATGGCTTCCATGAAGATACTGTTGATTTTTTTAAATCATATTTGAGTGAAAGAACACAGCAAGTCCATATAAATAATCAGTTTTCTGATAAAAAGTTTATAAATTTTGGTGTTCCACAGGGCTCAATATTTGGTCCCATTGTGTTTGTTTTGTTTATAAATGACCTTCCATTACACATCAAAAACTGTCATACAGACTTGTATGCTGATGACACAACTATGCATACATTAGGAAAGACCATTGCTGATATGCAATTAAAAGTACAAGATGATCTCCAATGTGTTGAAAAATGGTGTCTTGAAAATAGCATGTTCATAAATTCGGAAAAGACTAAATGTATGGTTATTGGTACAAGACAAAGGCTGCGTTTAAATCAAGCAGAACCAGTTCTAACTATTGAGAATAATATTCTTCAAAAATCATCAATTGAAAAACTTTTAGGTGTTAGAATTGACTCTAATCTGTCCTGGACAGGCCATATTAATTACTTATGTTCATCAATTTCATCTAGACTTTTTTTACTCTCTAAAATCAAGAAATTTCTAAATATTGATCTAAGAAAATTATTTTATAATGGTTATATTCTCCCACTGATAGATTATTGTTGTATTATTTGGAGTGGTTGTGCTAAAAATGAGCTAGTCAGAATAATAAAATTGCAGAAAAGGGCTGTTAGAATTATTTTAGATGCTGATCCACTTTCATCATCAGCTCCACTGTTTAAACAGCTTGGATGGATGACAGTAGAGAACAGAATCTCATACCACAAATCAGTTTTGATGCAGAAATGCCTTAAAAATGAAGCCCCTGTATATCTCAATGAAAAATTTAAAGAAATGCCAGAAATAAACCAATATTGTTTGAGAAATGCCTCTTGCAAAAATTTACAAGTTCCAAAAGCCAAAACAGAGCTTTATAAGAAATCTTTTATATATTCAGGATCTGTTTTATGGAATAATTTACCAATATCCCTGAAAAAGTCAACATCAAGTTCAAGCTCATTCAAAAAAGATTAAAAAAATTACTGGTTGGAACATTAAAAAGCTGAGTGTTTTTTATATGCATAATAATTTTCTCACAAATTTTTACTCAAATTTGTTATTGTTGATGTTATTACAATAAGTATATGTCATATGTGAATTTGTAATTTTTACCTGTTTTGAAAATTGTATACTTCATGACAATTTTTTATTTCATTCTTCATGTATGTGTGTCTGTTTGATATTTTGTAATTGTTTGTTATATTTCATTGTATTTCATGAGGGCCTCAGGGAAGATTAGCTTTAGAGCTAACTGTGTAACCCTCTTTAAATAAAGAATTATTATTATTATATTATTATTACATCTCTGCGAATGTATTGTCATGACAACCAGTCGACTTGGACCGACTTTTTACAAGGCGTCATGATGTCTTTCAGAAACAAAATACAAACCGAGTCCACACAATATAGTCCATATTATTTGGTCGTTGGAAGGGAACATCGAAATTCTATCGACATCGCACTAATCCCAGAATCTACAAAAGGATTGAGCAAAGAGTCAGCCCTAAAATTGATCGTTGATAATCTCGCCAATGCCAGAAAAATAGCCAAGACAAATATTGAAGCTGCACAACAGAAGTATAAAACGCAACACGACAAAAACGTATATACTAAACAAAGTGTGGCTTTACTGTACCCGGACTCCCGTTTGGTTGTCGCCCAAACTCCAATGTAAATGGACTGGACCATATTTTATTGCGGAACACATAGGCGAAAATACTTTCCGTTTGCGCAAAGCTTCTCTAAGATGAATTTTCATTTCTTTTCTGAGATATTTGCCACTGACATTGAGAAATTAAGCAATAAATCGAGCTAAAGTCTGTGTATCTTTGTTGTATCATAGAACCTAGTGTTTCACACAAGTAAAGGTTGTAACTTTGAGCAAAGATCACTGACTATAGTATACCAAATAACCACAATTATTGTTTAATTGTCGTTATTACTTTGTATTATTTCACGCACCATGCTATCAGTAACCTGTTGAATTTACACGTATGAGTTTCAGTGGTATATCAAAACCATTTTAAAATACAATTTTGGTCCGAAACAGGAGTGCAAGATTGACTCGTCACCTATCTTGTGTTCTTGTTTCCATGGGTGTACAGGAGTGACGACCTGTATACTACATTTCAGAAAAATGCTTTGTTATTGTTGATCAAAACCTGCTTACAAGGTAGATATATCCACTAATAATCTGATAATCGGTTCAAATTCTTGATATTGTTTTCGAAAACCTTCCAATATAGTGTAGTTTTAGTTAGAATCATAAACGGACCATTGATCATTATTGCCCCCTCTTTTAAAATAAAACTTGAATGTTCAGTCCTACTTTTATGATTATAGTAAAAGCAGCCGAAATTTGTTTTATATAATAATACATGTGATAGAGCCATGCATGCAGTCTTTTGAGTTGTGAAGTTGAAATAGACATTTCAGTATATTTATGTCAGTAGTCCCCCTTCCTTAGAGTATTAGTATATTTATGTCAGTAGCCCCCTCCTCAGAGTATAGTATACTTTTGTCAGTAGTCCCCCCTCCGAGTATTAGTATATTTATGTCCGTAGTCCCCCCTCCTCGGCATATCTAGTATGTTTATGTTTATCCCCCTCCATATACCCCCTTTGTATATCTATTAAAAGTTCCAATATGTGCACTTTCTATGTTCGTGATGTTTTCAGTACGTACACACTTTCAGCAACCAGGAAGATGAATTACCAAAAGACGAATTACCCATAGACGAATTACTCAAAGACAATTTACCCAAAGACTAATTACCCATAGATGAAATAATATTAAAAACCCAAATACGAAATGTAGAATTTGTGCTCGGGACGATCACTTCGGGGAATAAGTGGAGAAAATAACCAGAAGAAAAGTGACTTTAGGAACTTTTACTATAATTCGCAAAGTGCTCTACATGAACTCTCGTTTTAAATTGAAGATTTATATGAACTCTCGGTTTAAATTGAATATTTCCCATTTTAGTTTTAAATTGAATATTATTGTTTTAAAAGTACCTGTTTTCCTAAATATAATGTTTCTCATTTCAAATGTCCAAAGAGATTAAAGAATTACTATTTTACAACTTAATCCGTCAAAAGTGCTAAACTTACACTCAACTTCAAAAGAGGCAATTATCGCTCATTTATAAAGTTAAGCCGTAGGACAATGATCAGCTTATTATAACATACAAGTATGGACAATTATATTTATATTTTTAAAACCTTTATAATGTTTTAATACCCTTATCTTAGACTTAATTTATCTTTTGTAAACTGTTGCTGGGGCTTTCGAACTGTAAACTTGTGTAAATACAGTTTTGCGTTTAAAGCAGCCATTGTGTTAATTATAGACCTAAAAACTTTAATGTAACCCATGCCGGAATTCACGGGGTTATATTAGTTTCAAATGCGTATTAGTTATTCAATATCATACACCAAAAATCTAAGCGACGTATTTTGAACAACAATACAGTGAGAGAAAAATAGCCGAAAAAAGTACACTATCTTTCACGTAAGAGTGGAAAGACCTGCCAAAAGTATTTTATAAAGCACTAAATAGTGAGGGTTTCAAATATATACAAAGGTAAATAATTGAGTTTGCTATTACACGATAAACAACGTCTGTACCTATAATCTGTACTTACAGACCAGCAAATGTTATTTGTGAAGTTGATAAAAAATATCTATCAACTAGTTCATTGGAAACCATCGATGAACTCTTACTTTTTTAAAAGACGGGGAGTTATGTTATACCACACTGGTTCATCGACGTTTTGCTTAGACACTAAAGACGTTTGATAAATTCCGACTTGCAGCTGCAATAAAGGCAACAGTAGTATAGCGTTGTTCAAACGTCATATATCGACAGCAGGATAACAATTCGGGATTACACACTAAAAAGGAAAGAAACACATCAACTATGAAAGGAAAAGAAAGGAACAAAACGAACAACAGGAACACTGAAGTTTAATAAAAACAGACGTCAACTTACATAGTAACAAACTATTTGATAACAACTGCCATATTTCTGACTTGGTACAGGACTTTTTAAGAAAACAAATGATTTAAGACTAGCTAATATGACAAAATTTAATAATATCGCTTAAATAACAACACTACGTGACAGAAATACTATACACATAAACGCAATAACACTCATCACAGAAACAGAACAAACATATATTATAATGGTAGACAAAACTCCAAAAGAACAAGTAACATATTCGTTAAACAGAACACCGCAAACAGAGAAGGTCTTACGTAACGAGCATGCAATCTATAACTTACATTCATACAATTATTTTCATAATATCAGTCCAGAATACTTTCATGAAAATGATTGTGATAACAGGTTATTTCATAGATAAATAAACTACAAAGGATAAAGTGTGAATTCGTCCATCTGTTTTAATATTGAGGAAAGTATCACGGTATGAAGGAGTCCTTTTTATCAGTTGTGCCCCCTTTTTCACGATTAAAGGGGTATATGAGATAACAATTTTGAATACTGAATGAGTCATGAAACATAGATATAAATGTAGCTGGTGTATAGAAGTTATGTATATAAGAGTTATAAACCACAAGGAAAGACACAAAACATCTGTGTGCTTGAAAGATATATAATTATATAGTTTCTTTGCTCAATATTTATTTCTGTAATTTTGCCGACATAGACGCACTTATGAGTTCTAAATAAAGGCAATAGTAGTATATATACCGCTGTTTAAACTCACAAATCCATGGACAAAAAGAAAATCGGGGTAGCAAACCAAAACCGAGGGAAACGCATTAAATATAAGAGGAGAACAACGACATAACACTAAAATGAAACACACACAGAAACGGACCGAGCAACAGACAAACTCCCGCGATAACAACAAACCTAACATCAAAACCAAATACATGAATTTGAGATAGATAAACCGTTTGAATAACACGTTTTCAAAATATGACACACGCATAGAAGACAACAGGTTTAACATTTGTTAAAACAACTGACATTGCGTACTAAAACTGTTTTTTTCAAAACATGAATTAAGATCTACTATTACCTTTTGTACAAATCTTTGGGCTTTCGTCAGATTTATCCATGCAGTCATGGAATCTATTACAAAACTGTACTTCGTAAATACACTGAACTTTATCTTCACATTTCACCATACCAACTGGACAGCCACGATCTTTTAAAAAAAAGAAACTAGAATAAGTAAAGGCATGTAAGGGTATATATTCTGGGTACTGACGTTGTTGATTATCTTTATTATGTGCTATGGTATTCTTTTATTTGTTTTTATAATATCACTTGTACTGTTTAATGTATCCTTTTGTGATATTCATTTTACATTATGTACGTGGCTCGGTACCTGGACATCCCGCCATTCTGTTATTGTATTAGAGAACATTTGTGTATTTCTGTCTTTAATTTTGCTAATTTGTTTTTTTCTATTTACCGCTTTTATGTTTCCTTTTTACTTATTTGTTTGTTTTATAGCATATATTATACATGTAACACAATATTGACTGTTGTATCCTTATTTTGAAGTTTTTACCTGTTATGTCTAGTTTTTTTGTGAACACATCGTTGTAAATATAATTTAGGAATTTGTAAGATGTTATCTATCCGTTTGATGTGAACGAGCTTTTGCTTTTGTCATTTGATAAGATACTTTCTGTTTTGAATTTTCTTCGTATGATTTACTTCTTAAATGCCTTGACTGAGTTCCAATAACAATATCGCATTTATTTTATACATGGTTTCGCAGTATACAAGTATGCATCAATAACCAACAAAATAACTAAAAAACACGAATATGTAGTATTTTTTCAGTACTGACAATATTTTTAACATGTTTAATACAAGTGGCTAATCACCTTTTCACGAACGTTTGTTTCAATAGTGTCTTCACACTAGAAATGAATTCGTATTCCTTTCGTAAATAAAGCTGATGTATATGTTAAGTTTGAAATGTGTCAACCAACTGTTACACAATAAAGGTGTTAACGCTGTACTTGTACTTCAAATGTTACTTGTACAACACTTTATAATCCTAGAATCTAAAAGGTAAAGTGAGTGTCGACATGTCAATTAAAAGTTTCAAAATGTTTCTCCCAAAGAAAACAATGAATCTTATATTATGATACTGGACACAGTTGATTTTGTTTTAGTTTTAGGAACACCTATTATTGTAATTATGTAAGTCAAACATATATGAATAATAAAATAGTATGCTATTATGTTGTTTATAAAATGATATTTTTTGTAAAACCAATATAAGATTTTCAGCTCTAGATTTACTGTAAATAAGATCACACTCTTGTAGCTTTTTGAAATCTCTTCTTTGTGTACTAAAACCTGTGTGAGTTATTTCAAATTGCATTGAGTTACATTAAAAACATAACCTGACTCAATTAGAGCTGGACAGACATTTTCTAATTTTTCGGCAGATTAGAAGAAAAGGTATTCAGTTTCAGTGATTGCCGTGAATCTGTCTATTATTTAAATGTCTAAATATGCTTGAATGAAACACAACTGAAATAAGTGCTTGGCCACACAAAACACACTTGACTGTTAAACATGCACTTTATAAAAACTAAACCTTTGAAATATTTGATAAAAGAAATTATCTCTTTTTAAACACTACAATCATTTCATTTCTTAAACCTTTCGACCATCATTTGCCAAATTGGTATAATTTCAAACATTATTTGATTTTATCCAAATAAGCATACTCTCTACACATAGGTCTGGATTCTCATCTGAACCATCTGTACAATCTATTACGCCGTCACATTTCTTGAACTCGTACACACATTGGTAGCCATTATCACATTTGGACATCAAGTCACCACAACTGTGTGCTGTAATTAAAGAATTTATATATGAGTTTTACTGTTCCGTTGGTATCCTTGGCCCCTATTTCATTTCATAGAAATAATCCATGACTCCAGAAAGAAAAATATAATATCTTAAGTGTTCGAGCATTTCAACAATTTGTCATTAAGATGCGAGATACACCAACAATCCCCTTTGTATTAATACTTCTACCCTAAGGGAAACACAACATATCAATCTACCCAAACAGATGTTTTTTTACGAAAGGCCATTACAAACCTGTGTCTATCACAAAGGTATATTTTCATCTTCAACAACTGACACTTTTGATATTGACTTCTATATCAAAATTCATCACAAATGTTCTGGTCTTGCTGATATTATTTATAGTTCACGGCTTCTTTTAAAAAACCCATCTTAATGAAAGAAAGAAATACATTTAATTACTTTTACAAAATTGTTGACCATCTTCTGACTCGCCGCTACATTGTTGTTCTCCAGAACATATCATTGACTGGTGTACACATTCATAACCATTAGGACATTTGGCAAAATACAGTGCGCATTCGGTGGCTAAAATATTAAAACCAAGAAATAGATAAGTGTTTGATACATTACAGATGTTACATTTGGAAAATGAAAATAAAATGTCTAGAAGAGTCATGCAATACATATTCGCAAGAAATCACTTGTAATATAACATATAGACACACTTTAGTGTGAATAAACAGTTATATATTCAAATAAGGATATTGGACCAGTATATTACCTTTTGATGATTCTATCGAATTTATCAATATGAAATAATTGCTTAAATGCAACACCAAAAAGCACAGGCTAAAAAGACCTACTATGTAAAAAAAAAAGATGTGATATGATTGCCAATGAGACAACTATCCACAAAAGACCAAAATGACACAAACATTTACAACTATAGGTCACTGTACGGCCTTCAACAATGAGCAAAGCCCATACCGCATAGTCAGCTATAAAAGACCCCGATCAGACAATGCAAAACAATTCAAACGAGAAAACTAACGGCCTTATTTAAGTAAAAAAATTTAACGAAAAACAAATATGTAACACATAAACAAACGACAACCACTGAATTACAGGCTCCTGACTTTGGACAGGCACATACATAGATAATGTGGCGGGGTTAAACATGTTAGCGGAATCCCAACCCTCTTCCTAACCTGGGACAGTGGTATAACAGTACAAAATAAGAACAAACTATAAAAATCAGTTGAAAAAGGCTTAACTCATCAGATAGACAAGAATACAAGTGAACGTGGCCGGGTACTTATACATCTTACACAAGAAAAACCACAATGCACAGATCTTAGAGTACTCGCAGTTATCTGACAGCTTGTTCAAAGTTACTAACAACTAATAAAAAAGTCATGCCACTAAGACTAAAAGTACTATGTCTAACTCAGAAGGTGCATAACGTTACAATATGTTTGTGTGCTCAGTAGTTTTGTTTTTGCCATGTTTTAAATTTTTCAAGAAATAACTGTTATTACAAAGACTGCCACTTATTCATACCAGACAATTAATGGATGACATGTAAAGAGTTTATAGCTCATTTGGGTCAATAGTTTTTAAGAAATATACCATTTATTATTTTAATTTACATGCATTTGAATATTGAAATCTGTAATGTCATATTTACCAAACTTGATAGCAATGTTTTTCTCACACATACATGACTGATATGATTTATATGATGAAGTTTTAACACTATAACAACACAATCAACCAGAAAAAAACAGTAACTACATGGTACAGATTAGAATTTATATGACATACATCATAACGATGTGATTTTTTTATTCTTATAACATGAATCTACTTTAAAAGATCCCAGTCGTTATATTACTGTTCTATTATATGTCATTATGTTATTGTTCTATTATATGTCATTATGTTATTGTTCTATTATATGTCATTATGTTATTGTTCTATTATATGTCATTATGTTCTTGTTCTATTATATGTCATTATGTTATTGTTCTATTATAAATTTGAAAATACTTTGAACGACAAACGACAACATAAGTTGACTTGCGTAATGGTCTTAACAATATGTGGATTCCTAAAAATTCTTCTATAAAATTTAAAATCTAGGTCTATTTCTGAAATAAATTATAACATAACTTTTGAATTTTTAACCCTGTATACAACTATTCTCAATGTGACATTATTATTATTTTGAATAAACATTATACGATATTTTTTTCCTTATGTGATATTTACATTTTCTGACGTCAGACACGCGAAGCAATGCATGTGTTTTTTTTTATTTTATAGATAATTTTGTGCCTTGTTGTAAACAGTTGTTTGGTCTGACACTATAACACAGTGATAACTGCTCTACCCAAATTTTGACTTTTGTTTTTTTATGTCTGTTTTGTTCGCGCATCGTTGTAAATTGAACTTAATTTAATGTGACTTTCATATAAGTGAGAGTTTTAGGGCTTTAACATCAGGTTCAATGCAACATTTTCTACATTTAAAAACGCCTGTACCAAGACAGGAATATGATAGTTGTTGTTCATTCGTTTAAAGTGTTTTATCATTTGATTTCGCCATTTAATTTGGGACATTACGATTGAATTTCCGCAGAATTCAGTAATTTTAAATTAGTTATCGTTCAAAATTCAATTTTGTAGATCAATTGTACCACGGAAATCCACGAAAGTTGATATAAATTGAGAAATAATAAATCCACAGTATGGAATTTTCCCGTAAAAAGTTTTCAACCTGCACAAAAATCTGTATCATTATTCGAACCATCTTTACATCCCACTTCTGAAACGGAGTTCCCATCACACAAATAAAAATGACGAATACACTGCATTCCGTCTTTGCATTTCAGAAATCCGATAGGACACTCATAATCTACAAAGTAAAGCAGATTTACGGTTACGGGAACAGATTATGGTCATAACATCTATAACAGAGTGTATGTCATTAAATACTACATCATATATTTCAAAAGTGGCTGAAGAGCATTGACAAGTCGTTAAATACTATATCATATATTTCACAAGTAGCTGAAGAGCATTCACAAGTCGTTAAATACTACATCATATATTTCACAAGAAGCTGAAAAGCATTGACAAGTCGTTAAATACTATATCATATATTTCACAAGTGGCTGAAGAGCATTGACAAGTCGTTAAATACTATATCATATATTTCACAAGTGGTTGAAGAGCATTGACAAGTCGTTAAATACTACATCATATATTTCACAAGTAGCTGAAGAGCATTGACAAGTCGTTAAATACTATATCATATATTTCACAAGTGGCTGAAGAGCATTGACAAGTCGTTAAATACTACATCATATATTTCACAAGTAGCTGAAGACCATTGACAAGTCGTTAACTACTATATCATATATTTCACAAGTGGCTGAAGAGCATTCACAATAAATTAAAAAAAAACCCAAAGTATAACTATTGAACAACATATAAGTAAAAAGGACACTTTGTGCTTTTTAAAAAAAAAATATTATTCAGAATACTTGACAGAGCTGTGCCTTAATTCATCCTGATATGGTTGACAAATATAGTCTGTCATAAATTGTCTGAAATATGAGTATTGAGAATTGATCACATCGTTTATTGATTGATATATCAGACATCAACATCTGAATTACATGGCAGTTGAGGATTATCAGCGTAAAGCAAAGATGAGGCTTGGAAGGTCTCTTGTCATCTTAATATTAGATCATCATAAAATGTATTTTATGTTTTTTTTCAGTGGTAGACGTATTTCATAGGCATATAAAACGTTAAATGTGTGGTATGCAAAACAAATCACATACTGACACCATTCATATCGAATTCCGGACAATTTACTCACAAATGACATGCCGTGCTCGTAAAAATGAGCCTTTGTGCGTTTTGAAAAGTTAAAATTAGAAACAAATTATTTTTGCGTACATTGCAACAAGTAACATATGGCCACCGAAAGCTCTTTTTTTGAGAGCCCAGGTGGTCGTGTGGTCTAGCGGGACGGCTGCAGTGCAGGCGATTTGGTGTCACGATATCACAGTAGCATGGGTTCGAATCCCGGCGAGGGAAGAACCAAATATTTGCGAAAGCAAATTTACAGATCTAACATTGTTGGGTTGATGTTAAGACGAGTTGTATATACATTATGTACACAGCCATGTATCACCATCATTGATGGCGATCCGATGGATACATCTGTTGTAGGGTTGTCACTGACTCAGACGTACTTATGAATATAATTATTTTCTGTGACTGTATCTTAAATTAATTTGTAGGATCCTTTACTATAGATAATTTAGCTGATCTGTAACAATAACATCTTCATGCCTTATATATCATGTACTGTAGTACGCCGCTAGATTAAAACTGACGCGGAAAGGTAACATATGGCCACCGAAAGCTCTTTTTTTGAGAGCCCAGGTGGTCGTGTGGTCTAGCGGGACGGCTGCAGTGCAGGCGATTTGGTGTCACGATATCACAGTAGCATGGGTTCGAATCCCGGCGAGGGAAGAACCAAATATTTGCGAAAGCAAATTTACAGATCTAACATTGTTGGGTTGATGTTAAGACGAGTTGTATATACATTATGTACACAGCCATGTATCACCATCATTGATGGCGATCCGATGGATACATCTGTTGTAGGGTTGTCACTGACTCAGACGTACTTATGAATATAATTATTTTCTGTGACTGTATCTTAAATTAATTTGTAGGATCCTTTACTATAGATAATTTAGCTGATCTGTAACAATAACATCTTCATGCCTTATATATCATGTACTGTAGTACGCCGCTAGATTAAAACTGACGCGGAAAGGTAACATATGGCCACCGAAAGCTCTTTTTTTGAGAGCCCAGGTGGTCGTGTGGTCTAGCGGGACGGCTGCAGTGCAGGCGATTTGGTGTCACGATATCACAGTAGCATGGGTTCGAATCCCGGCGAGGGAAGAACCAAATATTTGCGAAAGCAAATTTACAGATCTAACATTGTTGGGTTGATGTTAAGACGAGTTGTATATACATTATGTACACAGCCATGTATCACCATCATTGATGGCGATCCGATGGATACATCTGTTGTAGGGTTGTCACTGACTCAGACGTACTTATGAATATAATTATTTTCTGTGACTGTATCTTAAATTAATTTGTAGGATCCTTTACTATAGATAATTTAGCTGATCTGTAACAATAACATCTTCATGCCTTATATATCATGTACTGTAGTACGCCGCTAGATTAAAACTTACGTGGAAAGGTCACATATGGCCACCGAAAGCTCTTTTTTGAGAGCCCAGGTGGTCGTGTGGTTTAGCGGGACGGCTGCAGTGCAGGCGATTTGGTGTCACGATATCACAGTAGCATGGGTTCGAATCCCGGCGAGGGAGGAACCAAAAATTTGCGAAAGCAAATTTACAGATCTAACATTGTTGGGTTGATGTTTAGACGAGTTGTATATATATATATATATAGACGAGTTGTATATATATATATATATATACAACTCGTCTAAACATCAACCCAACAATGTTAGATCTGTAAATTTGCTTTCGCAAATTTTTGGTTCTTCCCTCGCCGGGATTCGAACCCATGCTACTGTGATATCGTGACACCAAATCGCCTGCACTGCAGCCGTCCCGCTAAACCACACGACCACCTGGGCTCTCAAAAAAGAGCTTTCGGTGGCCATATGTGACCTTTCCACGTAAGTTTTAATCTAGCGGCGTACTACAGTACATGATATATAAGGCATGAAGATGTTATTGTTACAGATCAGCTAAATTATATATAGTAAAGGATCCTACAAATTAATGTAAGATACAGTCACAGAAAATAATTATATTCATAAGTATATATATATATATATATAGGAAAGTTGAATTGAAACTACAAAAAAACCTGCAGGATGTCTCAGTTCTATGAAACATGAGAACTATATGATTAATGAGCACACTCAGTAAAAGCCGATGAAGCCACATGAGTAGTTGTTCCATGACCATATTGGTATATACTCCTATATATCCTACTCTTATGGTCCGACTGCGCGTGCGGGGTTATTAACAGGTTTAATTTGAATTCTTAACGCTACATACAACCCTTCTAGTTGTCACGTCATTTAAAATGCACAATCAAAGGTAATTTTATTATAGATTTATTAGAAATTAACAAGATTTAAACTTAATAAAAAATAAGATGTCTCACACATTTAATTTCATCACTAGTCAAAATTATAAACACATGTTATTTTTTATATCTTCATTAGAATATAACGAGCGAATGGCAAAATGTCGACTTGGGTACATCAATTTTATCAATATCTTAATTATCTGTTACACAAGAGGTCAACTGTTTTACTTTAAAAGAAGGACGAAAGATACAAAAGTCAAAGGGACAGTCAAACTCATAAACCTAAAACAAACTGACAATGACATGGCTAAAAATGAAAAAGACAGAAAGACAAACAATAGTACACATGACATACCATAGAAAACTAAAGAATAAACAACAAGAACCCAAACGAAAATTAGGGGTGATCTCAGGTGCTCCTGAAGGGTAAGCAGATCCTGCTCCACATGTGGCACCCGTCGTGTTGCTTACGTGATAATAAATCCGGTAAATAGTCTAATTAGGTAGGTCAAATCAATAAAAGGAAAGGGGATTGTAGTTAACACGTAAGGAACATATCTGATATTTTTTTTAATAGTTATCCCATAACTGTCAACCAACTCGTGATGGTGTCCGTAAAATTTACGAAGGGATGATTTCAACTTCATCATTTGGAATTCTCAGTGTAATAGCCTCCTTGTGAACAACAGCCCTTTATAAAAAAAATCATGATAGGAAATGCAAGCACGGAAATATCGTATCAATTGGGAGATATATACCCCGCATGCAGGTGCTGTAGGAATGTTGCTACTTAGAAACTGACATTAAAATCGACAGGATGAAGAGTCTATTGATTTTCTAATAATTTTGAAACTTTATACAAATAACATTAGCAGTGCAATATTCAGAATTTTGTTACTAATACGTGTTATTGTTTTTGAAGTATGAATGATGTCACCGGCAAGGACACTAGTTTATTTTCGAAGGTGTAGGGTTATATGATGTAATTCAGTCAGGTTACAAGATAGGAGATCTAGATCTTTTCAAAAACATCGTAAACACCTCGGAATCACACAGAACCGAAGCTATGGTACCGTGTTGAAGTCATTATCATCCTTTGCATACATGCAATAATACAATGAGCTATGAAAACTAGCTGTGGCCTCAATATTTAATGCTTATGTAGCCTTTGAATTGTAACTAATAAATTTGCATGTAGCAATCATTTTTTTATAAAGTATTCTAATGCATTTATTTTCAAAAATACATAATTTGTCCAAATACTCATATAGTCCGGCTCGTTAATAAAAATACGAGTGAACACCTGGACCTTATATAGCACAGTTAGAAAATAACAGCACCTAACAGTCAGTATAATTAGGGTGCATATTTACGTAAGCACATATCGGGATCTTCGTCTTCTCCCGTTGAACACTCATCGCGTCCATCACACCACCTTTGTGCATCAATACATCGATAGTCATCACTACACCTTCTAGTACCATAAGGACATTTTCTTGCTAAAAAAATACGTTGTGATCAGGGTAATAAATAACAATTAATATAGAATAGTGTTAAATATGTGTTATCTAAAGACACACAGAAAAAAAGTATCATAAGTTTATAGCTGACTGAGAGAACTAAGTATACATAGTTAAACTAGTTTATAATTGACTGAGAGAGAGAACATAGTGTACATAGTTAAACTGGTTTGTAACAGACTGTAATGATAATTGTCTTTAACACCCAGTCTTTGATAGAACCATGCAAAATGCCTATAAGTCTCCACATGACATGTCAACCAAATGAAATGAAATTTTGCACACATGCTATGACAGTCAAGAGAAAATTAATAGTAACTTTAAAATTTTATTTTAAGCTATTTTTAGATTTAACAGCGCCTTGAACTGGAAATGCCTGAATTTCCAAAAAAATCTACAAAAATATCACACTTTTGTTGCTCTGAATATGCTAGATAAAGTTATGTTAAACTGGTATTTGAATTGATTTTTATAACAAGTATCATTCCTCCTTGGAAACTTGACAAAATGTTAAAGCTTGAATATTGCTAAATTTTGAGGCTGACCGGTCCAAAAGGGGCATTTTGGGCATACTTTGGATACTTGGTAAAATGACAATCAAAAGGACATATAATCTCATATAGTACTTTAAATTTTTAAATGTTTTACATATTTTTACGAAGGTTTACATGTGTACTACAGTATGTCTTATTAAATGACAACTGCCAGTTGACCTTGACCTTTGACCTCAAGGTCAAAATATTTGATTTCCCCCCGTTTCTGATACTAGAGGACACACTTTTTTCTTCCTTGAAGATTTTTTTAACACTTGACACACAATGTCAGCACCTAAATATTATGTATTGTGTACTATGGATGATGACCTTAATATTTGACCATCAAGGCCAAAGAAAAGGTCAAGGTCTAATAGATAATTCCAAGTGTCAGCTTAAAACACAACATTCTGTCTTGACATGTCAATATGAAAAAGAAATGTACTGATTGCTTATGAGACATTACAAGCAAAATAAAGTGGTAGTAATCATTTTTATTTTATAGGCCACAGAACAGGCAAAACCTTTGCAGTACAGCTAAGGGTTTATCTCTGTGGTCATGTTCTACTCCCTCATATAATGATGTTACTGTTTAGACTTTTAAAAAGTTCAGTACCTAATCTGTAACCCATATGTAACCTTAATTGTCTTTCTAGTTCATCATGGGGGTCATGCCCTGCCCCCACCATACAATTGATGGTTAAATAGCTTGAAATATCTTCATATTCTTCACTTTTAAATCATATGTATTTTTTCAATCAGACCTTAGAGTACACCAATGATGTTTTTGCTGGAGTTCGCTCCCATTATAGACACTGTTCAGATACCAACCCATAACCTACAAACTTTAATAATAATTTTATATCATGACTAAACCAACTACGTGTACCATATATTATGTAACTCATGTCATAACCCTCGACTCTACAGGGAGGACATGAGTTTTGATTCACTAAAACAGTTCTATCGAGTTATAGTTGAAGTAAAAAAAATCGTAGAAATTTAGCTAAAAGCAAAAACTTATAAAACTGCAAATTCATGTATTAGGTTTTGATTTTATATTTGTTATTCTAGTGGGATTTGTCTATGCTTAGTCCGTTTGCGTGTTTGTTATATTTTAGTGTTGTATCGTTGTTCTCATGTTATTTTTAATGCGTGTCCCTCGGTTTTAGTTTGTTACCCCGATTTTGTTTTTTGTCCATGAATTTATGAGTTTTAAACAGCGGTATACTTCTGTTGTCTTTATTAAAATAAAAAAAACATAAACTATTTTGACTCCATTATACCAGTGTTATGTCGTTAAATTACGGCAAAAGTTGTATACCGCTGTTCAAAAGTCATCAATAGATTGAGAAAAAACAAATCCGGATTGCAAACTAAAACCGAGGGAAACAGAGAAACCATGTAGCTATAATGTAATATATTGTTCAGTGAGATAAATACATTCAACGTGGAATTGAAAAGTTATAGTTGGCAAAGTGTTTGAACAGTTACAAAAGGGAAACTGATCAACATACATTTGATATAAATATTTGAATGAAATATAAATTTTGCTTGCAGTATAGAGTATTACAACTTTGTCGCCTCGCAAGGGTTCTAAACATGATTCGAATCATTTTAAGCCGGCAGAAATTTCAACCGTCTCAATCGGATACAACACACACTATTTGGATTTCTTCACCTTGAAAAGTCGAGCTATATCATTCTTGATGTAAAAATAATGTGTGTAAGGCTAGTTATAATATCAATGTAAAATATAAATTCTAGGTACCAGAGTATCAGAATACAGTAAAAATTCATCTACATTGTCAAAAATACATCTTTATATATGATAAATTTGGAAAAAAACAATTATAAGCAAACTATCTTAAACTTTATACAACAATGTTCTCAATGTATCAAAACTTAAAAAAACGAAAGTTGTTTATCAACGGCATGACTAGCGATAAACCTCTCGTTGCATATACTTTAAATGTTTCCTCCTTTTTTAGGATTGGGGCTTACTTTGGCATTTTTCTTTATCTTCATCACTACCGTCATGACAGTTTTCATGGCCGTTACATATATCTTCTTGACGAAAACATTGTAGTCCATCCGCACATTTAGCTCTACCTTTTATACATTTGTGTTCTAGAAAGAAAAACAAAACAATAACCAGAAATGTCCATTAGATTCATAATTTCAATATGTTGTCGAATGTTTAGAATTATTTGTTTAAATATATCTTTCACCTTTTTAACGACATTAATTACTTGCATATTTTTTCAACTTGATATGTTTGAGCTTTTAAATTTGCCATTTCGTCTGTAATATTCCGAATAAATTTTTCCCTGGACTTGTTGGAGTTTGGAAATTGGGTTCAATTTAATGTTCAGTTCAAATTTGACGTGCTTGATAATAATCCAACAACGCTTGACTTATCAATTCAGTAAATGTATTCTCTATTGCAATTAACGTTTTAAAAGTAGGGCAAACAATGATACTGATGTTCTCTTATTTCTATGGTTTAATCATTGATTATAAATATATATATTGATGACAGTAGGGAAATGTGTAAAGTAAACCAATTTGATATTTGAACGTAAAACATTATTTTAAATATTAATCAGATGAATTGCAAGGGTAAACAAATTAGCTAATCTATCAAATATTTCAGTGTAAAGATTTATTTCTTAAGTCAAGTGCATGTGGATATACACAATGCTTAATTAAAATAAATTGAACAGTTATATTTGTACATACATGCAAGATGGTAGTAAAATTTTACATGTGTTTTAAAAGTACCTTTACATGCTACTGGTTCTTCATCCGAACCATCATAACAGTTCGCATATCCGTTACAGACATTGTCTTTGTCTATACAGTTATAATTGTCTGCACACTTTGTTTCGCCAGGTTCACAGGTTCTAGCTGTAATTGACGCATATATTTACTGCATTAAATCACATAATCAAGATAAACTGATAATTGGATAAACCTCGGTTGTACTCCTGTACAAAAAAAAAAGTCAAATCACACGTCGCAATATTTACAATGCAAATAGGAAAACCTACTAAAATATTTTATGAAAATCTTCAGAAATAATCAGATCAAGGAAAAATTCATTGCAATATATTTGGCGTGACAAAAAACTAGATCGAAAAAAACATATGAACATTGATAATATAGTCAATGCTTAGTACGTAAGTTTACAGGTTGAGAAAACGTTTCAAAAACCGAGATATAATCAATTTGTTTGAACAACACGTAAGTAATGTATGCCTTTTATCAGATAATAAACCAATTTGACGAGCCCTTAAGTACAACCACAACCCAGTGATCAGTACCCCTACCTCAACATGAAATGTTCTTTATTAAGAGGTCATTTGTCGATAATACATTAATCACTTAAAACCCAGTGATCAGTACCCCTGCCTCAACATGAAATATTGTTTATTAAGAGGTCATTTGTCGATAATATATTAATCACTTAAAACCCAGTGATCAGTACCTCTGCCTCAACATGAAATATTGTTTATTAAGAGGTCATTTGTCGATAATACATTAATCACTTAAAACCCAGTGATCAGTACCCCTGCCTCAACATGAAATATTGTTTATTAAGAGGTCATTTGTCGATAATACATTAATCACTTAAAACCCAGTGATCAGTACCCCTGCCTCAACATGAAATATTGTTTATTAAGAGGTCATTTGTCGATAATACATTAATCACTTAAAACCCAGTGATCAGTACCCCTGCCTCAACATGAAATATTGTTTATTAAGAGGTCATTTGTCGATAATACATTAATCACTTAAAACCCAGTGATCAGTACCCCTGCCTCAACATGAAATATTGTTTATTAAGAGGTCATTTGTCGATAATACATTAATCACTTAAAACCCAGTGATCAGTACCCCTGCCTCAACATGAAATATTGTTTATTAAGAGGTCATTTGTCGATAATACATTAATCACTTAAAACCCAGTGATCAGTACCCCTGCCTCAACATGAAATATTGTTTATTAAGAGGTCATTTGTCGATAATATATTAATCACTTAAAACCCAGTGATCAGTACCTCTGCCTCAACATGAAATATTGTTTATTAAGAGGTCATTTGTCGATAATACATTAATCACTTAAAACCCAGTGATCAGTACCCCTGCCTCAACATGAAATATTGTTTATTAAGAGGTCATTTGTCGATAATACATTAATCACTTAAAACCCAGTGATCAGTACCCCTGCCTCAACATGAAATATTGTTTATTAAGAGGTCATTTGTCGATAATACATTAATCACTTAAAACCCAGTGATCAGTACCCCTGCCTCAACATGAAATATTGTTTATTAAGAGGTCATTTGTCGATAATACATTAATCACTTAAAACCCAGTGATCAGTACCCCTGCCTCAACATGAAATATTGTTTATTAAGAGGTCATTTGTCGATAATACATTAATCACTTAAAACCCAGTGATCAGTACCCCTGCCTCAACATGAAATATTGTTTATTTAGATTTTTTACAAGTTTTTGAGAATGAAGTTATGACTGTTATTCATATTTAAAACATATTTTTTTCAGTGGCATTTTGAATGGTTTGATTTGTAAATCACCGGTAATTCTTAAAGTTGACAGTTCTTTTTCCTTTATTGTGGATGCTTATACATTGTTGTCAACCTAATAAAACTTAATGAGGTTTTGAAATAATTTAAATTTATCGCAGAAGCTAGTTAAGACTGAAGATTAAATGATAATCTTGACTTTAATTAATAATTCAATCTTCATTCTTTTAAATAACAATGAAATCGTTACCAGTACTTCTTAAACTTTGTCATTGAAATTGATTACGTCACCCATCGCTTAGGAATTTTATGTAAAAAAATACGCATATCAGTAATCATTGCATTTTATCTGAGATTCAGGTTTTTGGTTGTTTACTGGAATATGGTAAATAATGGTAAAGGTATAAATTACAATTATTGTGATATGTAATGGCGTTTTATACGGACCGTGGTATCATCTTTCTATCCATATAAACATTGGGCTATTATGGAATAATCAGGATGATACCGAGTTTTATATTGCAGTCGTTCTATTTGAGCAGTCAAATGCGTTGACTGTTTATGTCTATGTCATATACAGTGACTGACCCCATATCACCTTTTCACATGCATTTTTAAATAGAAGTTGTCTAAAATATTTAGTTATTCATACGACCTCTTCATCCTAGTTTTGTTTCCAATGTATACAACGAATCAAACTTATTTGGTTTATAATTTTTGGAAAAAAACATACATCACTGGTTAATATTTTGTGTTTAAGACCTATAAATAATTTTGTTTTATTCTTATTGTTAATATTTTCGTTCATACTCAAACGAATTCGTTCACCATCGATTGCTGGTTTCAACAGGTAAAGTGCATTTTATTCGTCTGATATGAGGCCTGTTTAAACGGGAATTTACCAATACTTTAATCAAATTAAAAGAAAATTAACACATCAAACAACATGCATTGATTTGTCAGATGAAAGATTAAAGGATTTGATCCGAAACGGGGAAATGCGAGGCTGTTTTCTAAGCCTCATTCTTATATCGTTGATAGGTAAAGTAAATGCACTATTATTGTCTATATATCTATAAAAGGACACAATACAATATTTCATTCATTTTGGAGAAATAGTAGTAACATGAATCCTAATCAAGAAGACATAAAAACGTTACCGTATTTAAAAGGCTATTTATTGCATTTGGTTTCAAATTGCAAAAATAAAATAATGCCACATCGTTCTTGTTAAAATACATCATTGCACATTTTGTCGTAGTAATTATTTTTATCATATACTTAGACTAAATAACATATGATTCTTACTGTATGATAATAGCATTAAATTAAACGTAAATTCCATATTTTTCGAATTGGTGCTTAGCGGGCTGATATGAAAAGTTTATCACATGCTTCGATTGTTATCACATGCATTTCCGTAACGTTATCGCATGGCATTCCGGTGATACTCGGGAAATTCCGGAAAATACACCTCAATGCTACGTTTTCAGTGAAAAACATTACAAAGTAATGTACAGAACAATTATTTAGATACTGGAAAGTATATTGTGTAAAATAATTTAAAAAAAACTAAAAAAACCCAAACAAACAAATTAATAAATAAATGCTTTTTAAAAGTTTCAAACACAATTTAGAAAATTACTTTTAAAAATTGACTTTTCGAAACAGTGTTCATTATGAATATTGTTGAATACCTTTTTTTGTCGGTTTGTACATATTTATATATTTTTCTCTTCTGTTTGGGTACAATGTATACGATGGAAAGATTTCATATCGAATGTACTAAATTTTGGGTCCGACATCCGTAAACTTTTCACTCTTTGAAGTTCTATTTTAGAACCACGTAAAAGAATCAATATATGAATCTGTTATTTTTCTCCATTGTTGAAGCATATGATAAAAAGATCATATTAACATGTCATTTTTTCATATCGCACGTATTATCAGCCCTCGGTCAATATCAGCCCTCGAGCCATGCGGCTCTTGGGCTGATATTGAACCTAGGGCTGATGATACATGCGATATGAAAAACGCCATGTAATAATCTGACATTCTCACACTTTGTTATAACAACAAAACATTGAAGTAAAATATCAACATACCAATAATAAATTGATTTGTGGTCAACAAGTCACCCTTCTGATACATGTTCAACTTCTCAAAAATGAAAATGCAACCTGACTGTTGATATCTCACCGTTACACATATGTTCATCCTCATCAGACTCGTCATTACAATGTGTGTATCTGTCACATAGTTGATATTTATAAATACATTGTATGCCATCATCACATTTAACTTTGTCGTTGTCACATTCCTTTGCTGCAAAAAAAGATTTGTCATTGTATAAGCAAATGTGTTTGTTTTGTATCTAGTACGTATGCAACCATAATAATCAAAGTAATTTCATGCAATTTCTTGTTTT
Organism: Mytilus trossulus; assembly: GCF_036588685.1. Lineage (NCBI taxonomy): Eukaryota > Metazoa > Mollusca > Bivalvia > Mytilida > Mytilidae > Mytilus > Mytilus trossulus. The sequence continues at coordinate 164,277 of NC_086379.1, read as the reverse complement.
TACGATAGCTATATACAGAAATGGTATGAGTGTAAAATGAGACAATTCTTCATCTAAGTCGCTATTTTAAAAAGTAAACCATTACAGATGAAGGTACTGTCTTCAACACGGAGCCTTAGCTCACACCGAAAAACAAACGACACAGAGCTTCTCACAATTACTAGTGTAAAACCATTCAAACGAAACAATTAACAGTCTCATTTATATATAAAAAAACTTCACTATTGTTTTTTAAAGGGTGAAGAAACTTATATAACTATTAAATGGAAATTTACATTAACTGAATCAAACATATTAAAATGAAAATAAGCAGACAATTATTTTTTTCGGTGCTGGTTGTAGCAGTGAATTTGATGAATGTTTTTCGGTGCTGGTTGTAGCAGTGTATTTGATGAGTGTCTTTCGGTGCTGGTTGTAGTAGTGTATTTGATGAGTGTCTTTCGGTGCTGGTTGTAGCAGTGTATTTGATGAGTGCATTTCAGTGCAGGTTGTGCAGTGTATTTGACGAGTGTCTTTCAGTGCTGGTTGTAGCAGTGTATTTGATGAGTGCCTTTCAGTGCAGGTTGTAGCAGTGTATTTGACGAGTGTCTTTCGGTGCTGGTTGTAACAGTGTATTTGATGAGTGTCTTTCGGTGCTGGTTGTAGCAGTGTATTTGATAAGTGTCTTTCGGTGCTGGTTGTAGCAGTGTATTTGATGAGTGTCTTTCGGTGCTGGTTGTAACAGTGTATTTGATGAGTGTCTTTCTGTGCTGGTTGTAGCAGTGTATTTGATGAGTGTCTTTCGGTGCTGGTTGTAGCAGTGTATTTGATGAGTGTCTTTCGGTGCTGGTTGTAGCAGTGTATTTGATAAGTGTTTTTCGGTGCTGGTTGTAGTAGTGTATTTGATGAGTGTCTTTCGGTGCTGGTTGTAGCAGTGTATTTGATAAGTGTTTTTCGGTGCTGGTTGTAACAGTGTATTTGATAAGTGTTTTTCGGTGCTGGTTGTAACAGTGTATTTGATGAATGTCTTTCGGTGCTAGTTGTAGCAGTGTATTTGATGAATGTCTTTCGGTGCTGGTTGTAGCAGTGTATCTGATGAGTGTCTTTCGGTGCTGGTTGTAACAGTGTATTTGATGAATGTCTTTCGGTGCTGGTTGTAGCAGTGTATTTGATAAGTGTTTTTCGGTGCTGGTTGTAACAGTGTATTTGATGAATTTCTTTCGGTGCTAGTTGTAGCAGTGTATTTGATGAATGTCTTTCGGTGCTGGTTGTAGCAGTGTATCTGATGAGTGTCTTTCGGTGCTGGTTGTAACAGTGTATTTGATGAATGTCTTTCGGTGCTGGTTGTAACAGTGTATTTGATGAGTGTCTTTCGGTGCTGGTTGTAGCAGTGTATTTGACGAGTGTTTTTCGGTGCTGGTTGTAGTAGTGTATTTGATGAGTGTCTTTCGGTGCTGGTTGTAGCTGTGTATTTGATGAGTGTCTTTCGGTGCTGGTTGTAACAGTGTATTTGATGAGTGTCTTTCGGTGCTAGTTGTAGCAGTGTATTTGATACGTGTCTTTCGGTGCTGGTTGTAGTAGTGTATTTGATGAATGTCTTTCGGTGCTGGTTGTAACAGTGTATTTGATGAGTGTCTGTCGGTGCTGGTTGTAGCAGTGTATTTGATGAGGTTCTTTCTGTGCTGGTTGTAGCAGTGTATCTGATGAATGTCTTTCGGTGCTGGTTGTAGCAGTGTATTTGACGAGTGTCTTTCGGTGCTGGTAGTAACAGTGTATTTGATGAGTGTCTTTCGGTGCTGGTTGTAGCAGTGTATTTGATGAATGTCTTTCGGTGCTGGTTGTAGCAATGTATTTGATGAATGTCTTTCGGTGATGGTTGTAGCAGTGTATTTGATGAGGTTCTTTCTGTGCTGGTTGTAGCAGTGTATCTGATGAGTGTCTTTCGGTGCTGGTTGTAGCAGTGTATCTGATGAGTGTCTTTCGGTGCTGGTTTCAGCAGTGTATTTTATGAATGTCTTTCGTTGCTGGTTGTAGCAGTGTATTTGATGAGTTTTTTTTCGGTGCTGGTTGTAGCAGTGTATTTGATAAGTGTCTTTCGGTGCTGGTTGTAGCAGTTTATTTGACGAGCGTTTTTCGGTGCTGGTTGTAGCAGTGTATTTGATGAGTGTCTTTCTGTGCTGGTTTTAGCAGTGTATTTGACGAGTGTTTTTTCGGTGCTGGTTGTAGCAGTGTATTTGATGAGTGTCTTTCTGTGCTGGTTTTAACAGTGTATTTGATGAGTGTCTTTCGGTGCTGGTTGTAGCAGTGTATTTGATGAATGTCTTTCGGTGCTGGTTGTAGCAGTGTATTTGATGAGTGTCTTTCTGTGCTGGTTTTAGCAGTGTATTTGATGAGTGTTTTTCGGTGCTGGTTGTAGCAGTGTATTTAATGAGTGTCTTTCTGTGCTGGTTGTAGCAGTGTATTTGATAAGTGTCTTTCGGTGCTAGATGTAGCAGTGTATTTGATGAGGTTCTTTCGGAGCTGGTTGTAACAGTGTATTTGATGAGGTTCTTTCGGTGCTGGTTGAAGCGGTGCATTTGATGAGTGTCTTTCGGTGCTGGTTGTAGCAGTGTATTTGATGAATGTCTTTCGGTGCTGGTTGTAGCAGTGTATTTGATGAATGTCTTTCGGTGCTGGTTGTAGCAGTGTATTTGATGAATGTCTTTCAGTGCTAGTTGTAGCAGTGATTTAATGAGTGTCTTTCGGTGCTGGTTGTAGCAGTGTATTTGATAAGTGGCTTTCTGTGCTGGTTGTAGCAGTGTATTTGATGAATGTCTTTCAGTGCTAGTTGTAGCAGTGTATTTAATGAGTGTCTTTCGGTGCTGGTTGTAGCAGTGTATTTGATAAGTGTCTTTCGGTGCTGGTTGTAGCAGTGTATTTGATAAGTGTCTTTCGGTGCTGGTTGTAGCAGTGTATTTGATGAGGTTCTTTCGGTGCTGGTTTCAGCAGTGTATTTTATGAATGTCTTTCGGTGCTAGTTGTAGCAGTGTATTTGATGAGTGTCTTTCGGTGCTGGTTGTAGCAGTGTATTTGATGAGGTTCTTTCGGTGCTGGTTTCAGCAGTATATTTGATGAAGGTCTTTCGGTGCTAGTTGTAGCAGTGTATTTGATGAGTGTCTTTCGGTGCTGGTTGTAGCAGTGTATTTGATGAGGTTCTTTCGGTGCTAGTTGTAGCAGTGTATTTGATAAGTGTCTTTCGGTGCTGGTTGTAGCAGTGTATTTGATGAATGTATTTCGGTGCTGGTTGTATCAGTTTATTTGATGAATGTCTTTCAGTGCTAGTTGTAGCAGTGTATTCAATGAGTGTCTTTCGGTGCTGGTTGTAGCAGTGTATTTGATAAGTGTCTTTCGGTGCTGGTTGTAGCAGTGTATTTGATGAATGTCTTTCGGTGCTGGTTGTAGCAGTGTATTTGATGAGTTTTTTTCGGTGCTGGTTTCAGCAGTGTATTTAGTTTAAACATATTGTTACGGTTTTGTAATTCTAAATTATCCATTCTTGATCATTTCTTTTGTGGATCACGTTCTTTATATTTTGTGATGAAATGTAAATACTGTTCAAGATGGGAAGGCAATTGATACGGGAAATGGGGACAAAGCTTAAGACTATATTTTTTATAATTGTATGATGTATGTGACAAGTGTAGAATTTACTATTTTAATGTACGAGTTGTACATTTAACTTACAGTCAAGTAAAACTAATATGATTCTCTGGTTCCTTGTTGTAGTTATACCGGTATCAACGATCACAAGTCTCCCAGACATGTAGCTTTTATCCCTTTTTATTAACGGGTCACTTCAACCCTGGGGGCCGCCATTGTTTATTTACAAGTTTCTTATAAAAGTCCCCGTATGTTTAAAGTGCAGTTTGTGTCGTTACGTCATTTGACGTTAGAAACGTCAAAAGTGTGTCCAAATCGTGTCCAAAGTGTGTCGTGTACTATAAATTCATGCGCGTCATTCTCTCTTATTCAGTCTTGTTCCTCCTGGGCAGCCATATTGTTAATTTATAAACAAACTAGCAGAAACATAGAATTTATATAACCAGTTATTTTATAAAGGTTAGGTTCTAATATTTTAGGATTTTGAGGATTATTATTGATATTTATTCTAGATCTTTTTATTACAAAAGCTTATTTGAATCACGCTAGCTAAATAGGAAAGTTCATTGTGAATATTTATACGGTACCGCCGATTGCGGAACACCGCAGAAACCGTAATTTTAACTATAAACTGTTAATTTCTTCTATAAATATTCTTTAAATATATATTAACTTTAGTCTTCCATTTATGCTGAAATGTGTAAGGATCTGTAAGGATTATATGCTTTGATTATTTATTTAGTACTGTTAGTTATTACCAGTCCAGTTCACTTGCCCGTATTGAACCAGAGCTACCCCAGCCCCCCCCCCCCCTTTTTGTAACTCTCACAGGTACCAGAGAAGTAACCAGTTGTTACTGACTATATATTTTGTGTTTGTATAAAGTTGTAGATAAAACATAGTATTGTTATAACAGTTATTTGTGGAACTTATTGATTATATAAATCTAACTTATTAAATTACACATATTAAGTTCGAGATACGACTTTGTATTTATTGAAACGCCAAACCGCCATTTATACAGCTAGTTAGGCTACCTACCCCACCCCCTTTTTGCTATCGTAACTTATGCAAACAAGACTACGGCGGCAGTTGAGCTGAATATTGATTGATAAGTGAGACAACTATCTACCAGAAGTCTAGCAGTATATATTGACCTCCGCATAGCAGTCACAGTATCCGATAAACCATGCAACAGGCAGTAAAGAAACGCTACCAACCCTCGACCCGCTACAATTGGTTGCAGCGGTGGGATACAATCTCCATTGACATAAAGATTGCCGTTAAAAATGTCGGACTGTGAAGAATCATATGCACGGACTTTTTCAGAGAAACCTCAATATTTGCAGCTGGACTTAGAGCAGCCGTCAGCCCAATGTCATGCCCAGGGACCAAGACTCCCCGCATCTGCCTCCGAACCATACATCAATGCTACACCAACAGGAGAGGTACAGATACGGGTAAAGAAAGCCGGAGAAGGTTGCTACGAAAGACAAGAACAACGATGTATATATGATTAACCGGGAACCAGTTATGAAAATACCAGAACTGACCATTATAATGAAGATTTAATACAGATCAATGAACCTACTGGCAGGGCGGTTTATGGAGATAAAACCGCAGCTGGTTTAGTTGCTCGCGAGCGAACTATCAATCAGCAGGTAGCCCATGGAAGGGGAGACATACACATAAATACTGGAATAGGCGATGTTGAGAACCAGCGTTTAACCCGGCAACGGGCGTCTTTTCCTAGATTTTATAGCCCAAGTCGTTCAGAGGAGCGAGCTCCAAAGGACTTCACAGGGGTAGAAGTTTTACAGGAAGTCTCTCAGGGTCCAAAATTGACACACACGGTGCCTTCAGAAGGCATGCGGGGGAACCCATGGAAGATTCACACAGGTACAGAAGATCCCAGGGAGTGCACTGGCCATGCACGGGAGTCTTTCAGGACAGTACCTACGGGTGGGGATATACCTGGTTGTCGCGATAATCAAGGGTTTAGCCAGGGTTCATATGGTATGACAAATGATTATAGGGGCGATAACAGGGTTATGAGAGGAAATAATTCGCCTAATAAATCATACAATAAGAAACCAGCAACTTTCGACGGAACCAGTAGTTGGCAAGATTATCTTGTACATTTTGAGATGGCAGCAGAAACGAAAAGACTGTCAGCCACTTCCAGATGACGCCTGTCAGAAGCCCAACTCCAGTTTATGTGGACATGCCAACATTTAATATAACCCCAGATGAAGAAATGCTGTTCCTGGGAAGACCATTACAGACAGGAAGTCCTGTAGAGTTATTGAGTTTGCTAGATAGACCTAGACCGAACCATGCAGTTCCGAGTCCACGAACGGCTCCCAACACAACAACCGCTCCTGTTCGAGCTCCAGACGTTTCAGTACAACCAGCGGCAGTACAGACCATTCCACAAACAACTCCTATGCCAGTGACTATCAACCCAAATTCTCTTATGCAGGCATATTTCACAGGAACTCCGCAACCAGCTGCACTACAGGCCACATCATATGCAAATCAGCCAATGCCGGTTATCAGCACCCCAAGTTGTGTCACGCAGCCATATTTCACAGCAACTCCGCTACCAGCTGCAGTACAGGCCACATCACATTCAAATCAGCCATTGCCGGTTATCAGCACCCCAAGTTACGTCATGCAGCCTTTTTTCACAGCAACTCCGCAACCAGCTGCAGTACAGGCCACATCACATTCAAATCAGCCATTGCCGGTTATCAGCACCCCAAGTTATGTCAAGCAGCCATATTTCACAGCAACTCCGCTAACAGCTGCAGTACAGGCCACATCACATTCAAATCAGCCATTGCCGGTTATCAGCACCCCAAGTTATGTCACGCAGCCATATTTCACAGCAACTCCGTAACCAGCTGCAGTACAGCCCAGTGCACAGACAACTCAGCCATTGCCGGTTACCATCAGTACAAGCTCTCTTTGGCAGCCATACTTAGCAGAGACGGTAACGCCACAGTCATCACCCCAGTTAGCTCAGCAAGTCCCAGTGCCAACAAACCCAAGTACCATGGAAAGGAACGACAAAACAACTTCGGACCACTCTAAAATATCAGAAGCACCATCCAGTCCTCCTCCCATTGTCGAGGGGTATGATCCAGAGATGCCATGGATAGATGGAGACAAGAGACGGGCGGAATTTCGAGAAGAAATTGAATTATATCCCCCTAGGGAATTCAGATGACAGCCACAGGTAGAGGGAGGCTGTATGACTGGAGCCACCTGGGAGTCCCCACTCAAGAGACATTAAATGACCCAAGGTTCCAGTTATGCTCCCCCCCATCAAGCTACCTGTCGAGTGAAGATGCCGAACTAATAAGGAGGCTCCGATCTAGGGCAAGGACAGCAGACATTGATGCCCGTGTCGTACCCGATGGGTACCTCGGGTTATTGAAGGAAGAGAAGGCTGTTCTTCCAGATGGCACCGTATACGTACTTAAAAGTACATGGATACCCGACCCGTCAGTAAGGAGAAGACGAAATACAGCAACTCAAACAGAAGAAGATACATGTACCAACCAAGTTGAAGCAATAATAGAGAACAGAGAAATCAGAGACAATGGGGTCCAGGCGACAGTAACCACAGAAGACACCAGTACACAGTGCAACATATTGCAGGAACTTCTTTTTAGTTTATAATAATTGTATTTAGGAAATTATTTTCAGTTTGTAATGTAATTTTATTGTTAATAGGGTATATTTTAAAAGACATGAAACGTTTAGATGACTAACTTTTAAATTTCTAAGGTAAAGATAAATTATTCATGTTCGAGGACGAACAGTTTTTCAAAGGTGGGGGTAATGTTACGGTTTTGTAATTCTAAATTATCCATTCTTGATCATTTCTTTTGTGGATCACGTTCTTTATATTTTGTGATGAAATGTAAATACTGTTCAAGATGGGAAGGCAATTGATACGGGAAATGGGGACAAAGCTTAAGACGATATTTTTTATAATTGTATGATGTATGTGACAAGTGTAGAATTTACTATTTTAATGTACGAGTTGTACATTTAACTTACAGTCAAGTAAAACTAACATGATTCTCTGGTTCCTTGTTGTAGTTATACCGGTATCAACGATCACAAGTCTCCCAGACATGTAGCTTTTATCCCTTTTTATTAACGGGTCACTTCAACCCTGGGGGCCGCCATTGTTTATTTACAAGTTTCTTATAAAAGTCCCCGTATGTTTAAAGTGCAGTTTGTGTCGTTACGTCATTTGACGTTAGAAACGTCAAAAGTGTGTCCAAATCGTGTCCAAAGTGTGTCGTGTACTATAAATTCATGCGCGTCATTCTCTCTTATTCAGTCTTGTTCCTCCTGGGCAGCCATATTGTTAATTTATAAACAAACTAGCAGAAACATAGAATTTATATAACCAGTTATTTTATTAAGGTTAGGTTCTAATATTTTAGGATTTTGAGGATTATTATTGATATTTATTCTAGATCTTTTTATTACAAAAGCTTATTTGAATCACGCTAGCTAAATAGGAAAGTTCATTGTGAATATTTATACGGTACCGCCGATTGCGGAACACCGCAGAAACCGTAATTTTAACTATAAACTGTTAATTTCTTCTATAAATATTCTTTAAATATATATTAACTTTAGTCTTCCATTTATGCTGAAATGTGTAAGGATCTGTAAGGATTATATGCTTTGATTATTTATTTAGTACTGTTAGTTATTACTAGTCCAGTTCACTTGCCCGTATTGAACCAGAGCTACCCCAGCCCCCCCCCCCCCCCCTTTTTTTGAAACTCTCACAGGTACCAGAGAAGTAACCAGTTGTTACTGACTATATATTTTGTGTTTGTATAAAGTTGTAGATAAAACATAGTATTGTTATAACAGTTATTTGTGGAACTTATTGATTATATAAATCTAACTTATTAAATTACACATATTAAGTTCGAGATACGACTTTGTATTTATTGAAACGCCAAACCGCCATTTATACAGCTAGTTAGGCTACCTACCCCACCCCCTTTTTGCTATCGTAACTTATGCAAACAAGACTACGGCGGCAGTTGAGCTGAATATTGATTAATAAGTGAGACAACTATCTACCAGAAGTCTAGCAGTATATATTGACCTCCGCATAGCAGTCACAGTATCCGATAAACCAGGCAACAGGCAGTAAAGAAACGCTACCAACCCTCGACCCGCTACAATTGGTTGCAGCGGTGGGATACAATCTCCATTGACATAAAGATTGCCGTTAAAAATGTCGGACTGTGAAGAATCATATGCACGGACTTTTTCAGAGAAACCTCAATATTTGCAGCTGGACTTAGAGCAGCCGTCAGCCCAATGTCATGCCCAGGGACCAAGACTCCCCGCATCTGCCTCCGAACCATACATCAATGCTACACCAACAGGAGAGGTACAGATACGGGTAAAGAAAGCCGGAGAAGGTTGCTACGAAAGACAAGAACAACGATGTATATATGATTAACCGGGAACCAGTTATGAAAATACCAGAACTGACCATTATAATGAAGATTTAAAACAGATCAATGAACCTACTGGCAGGGCGGTTTATGGAGATAAAACCGCAGCTGGTTTATTTGCTCGCGAGCGAACTATCAATCAGCAGGTAGCCCATGGAAGGGGAGACATACACATAAATACTGGAATAGGCGATGTTGAGAACCAGCGTTTAACCCGGCAACGGGCGTCTTTTCCTAGATTTTATAGCCCAAGTCGTTCAGAGGAGCGAGCTCCAAAGGACTTCACAGGGGTAGAAGTTTTACAGGAAGTCTCTCAGGGTCCAAAATTGACACACACGGTGCCTTCAGAAGGCATGCGGGGGAACCCATGGAAGATTCACACAGGTACAGAAGATCCCAGGGAGTGCACTGGCCATGCACGGGAGTCTTTCAGGACAGTACCTACGGGTGGGGATATACCTGGTTGTCGCGATAATCAAGGGTTTAGCCAGGGTTCATATGGTATGACAAACTATTATAGGGGCGATAACAGGGTTATGAGAGGAAATAATTCGCCTAATAAATCATACAATAAGAAACCAGCAACTTTCGACGGAACCAGTAGTTGGCAAGATTATCTTGTACATTTTGAGATGGCAGCAGAAACGAAAAGACTGTCAGCCACTTCCAGATGACGCCTGTCAGAAGCCCAACTCCAGTTTATGTGGACATGCCAACATTTAATATAACCCCAGATGAAGAAATGCTGTTCCTGGGAAGACCATTACAGACAGGAAGTCCTGTAGAGTTATTGAGTTTGCTAGATAGACCTAGACCGAACCATGCAGTTCCGAGTCCACGAACGGCTCCCAACACAACAACCGCTCCTGTTCGAGCTCCAGACGTTTCAGTACAACCAGCGGCAGTACAGACCATTCCACAAACAACTCCTATGCCAGTGACTATCAACCCAAATTCTCTTATGCAGGCATATTTCACAGGAACTCCGCAACCAGCTGCACTACAGGCCACATCATATGCAAATCAGCCAATGCCGGTTATCAGCACCCCAAGTTGTGTCACGCAGCCATATTTCACAGCAACTCCGCTACCAGCTGCAGTACAGGCCACATCACATTCAAATCAGCCATTGCCGGTTATCAGCACCCCAAGTTATGTCATGCAGCCTTTTTTCACAGCAACTCCGCAACCAGCTGCAGTACAGGCCACATCACATTCAAATCAGCCATTGCCGGTTATCAGCACCCCAAGTTATGTCACGCAGCCATATTTCACAGCAACTCCGCTACCAGCTGCAGTACAGGCCACATCACATTCAAATCAGCCATTGCCGGTTATCAGCACCCCAAGTTATGTCACGCAGCCATATTTCACAGCAACTCCGTAACCAGCTGCAGTACAGCCCAGTGCACAGACAACTCAGCCATTGCCGGTTACCATCAGTACAAGCTCTCTTTGGCAGCCATACTTAGCAGAAACGGTAACGCCACAGTCATCACCCCAGTTAGCTCAGCAAGTCCCAGTGCCAACAAACCCAAGTACCATGGAAAGGAACGACAAAACAACTTCGGACCACTCTAAAATATCAGAAGCACCATCCAGTCCTCCTCCCATTGTCGAGGGGTATGATCCAGAGATGCCATGGATAGATGGAGACAAGAGACGGGCGGAATTTCGAGAAGAAATTGAATTATATCCCCCTAGGGAATTCAGATGACAGCCACAGGTAGAGGGAGGCTGTATGACTGGAGCCACCTGGGAGTCCCCACTCAAGAGACATTAAATGACCCAAGGTTCCAGTTATGCTCCCCCCATCAAGCTACCTGTCGAGTGAAGATGCCGAACTAATAAGGAGGCTCCGATCTAGGGCAAGGACAGCAGACATTGATGCCCGTGTCGTACCCGATGGGTACCTCGGGTTATTGAAGGAAGAGAAGGCTGTTCTTCCAGATGGCAGCGTATACGTACTTAAAAGTACATGGATACCCGACCCGTCAGTAAGGAGAAGACGAAATACAGCAACTCAAACAGAAGAAGATACATGTACCAACCAAGTTGAAGCAATAATAGAGAACAGAGAAATCAGAGACAATGGGGTCCAGGCGACAGTAACCACAGAAGACACCAGTACACAGTGCAACATATTGCAGGAACTTCTTTTTAGTTTATAATAATTGTATTTAGGAAATTATTTTCAGTTTGTAATGTAATTTTATTGTTAATAGGGTATATTTTAAAAGACATGAAACGTTTAGATGACTAACTTTTAAATTTCTAAGGTAAAGATAAATTATTCATGTTCGAGGACGAACAGTTTTTCAAAGGTGGGGGTAATGTTACGGTTTTGTAATTCTAAATTATCCATTCTTGATCATTTCTTTTGTGGATCACGTTCTTTATATTTTGTGATGAAATGTAAATACTGTTCAAGATGGGAAGGCAATTGATACGGGAAATGGGGACAAAGCTTAAGACGATATTTTTTATAATTGTATGATGTATGTGACAAGTGTAGAATTTACTATTTTAATGTACGAGTTGTACATTTAACTTACAGTCAAGTAAAACTAACATGATTCTCTGGTTCCTTGTTGTAGTTATACCGGTATCAACGATCACAAGTCTCCCAGACATGTAGCTTTTATCCCTTTTTATTAACGGGTCACTTCAACCCTGGGGGCCGCCATTGTTTATTTACAAGTTTCTTATAAAAGTCCCCGTATGTTTAAAGTGCAGTTTGTGTCGTTACGTCATTTGACGTTAGAAACGTCAAAAGTGTGTCCAAATCGTGTCCAAAGTGTGTCGTGTACTATAAATTTATGCGCGACATTCTCTCTTATTCAGTCTTGTTCCTCCTGGGCAGCCATATTGTTAATTTATAAACTTAACTAGCAGAAACATAGAATTTATATAACCAGTTATTTTATTAAGGTTAGGTTCTAATATTTTAGGATTTTGAGGATTATTATGGATATTTATTCTAGATCTTTTTATTACAAAAGCTTATTTGAATCACGCTAGCTAAATAGGAAAGTTCATTGTGAATATTTATACGGTACCGCCGATTGCGGAACACCGCAGAAACCGTAATTTTAACTATAAACTGTTAATTTCTTCTATAAATATTCTTTAAATATATTAACTTTAGTCTTCCATTTATGCTGAAATGTGTAAGGATCTGTAAGGATTATATGCTTTGATTATTTATGAAGTACTGTTAGTTATTACCAGTCCAGTTCACTTGCCCGTATTGAACCAGAGCTACCCCAGCCCCCCCTTTTTTGTAACTATCACAGGTACCAGAGAAGTAACCAGTTGTTACTGACTATATATTTCGTGTTTGTATAAAGTTGTAGATAAAACATAGTATTGTTATAACAGTTATTTGTGGAACTTATTGATTATATAAATCTAACTTATTAAATTACACATATTAAGTTCGAGATATGACTTTGTATTTATTGAAACGCCAAACCGCCATTTATACAGCTAGTTAGGCTACCTACCCCACCCCCTTTTTGCTATCGTAACTTATACAAACAAGACTACGGCGGCAGTTGAGCTGAATATTGATTGATAAGTGAGACAACTATCTACCAGAAGTCTAGCATTATATATTGACCTCCGCATAGCAGTCACAGTATCCGATAAACCAGGCAACAGGCAGTAAAGAAACGCTACCAACCCTCGACCCGCTACAATATTTATTTATAGTGGATTGGGAAACAAGTTTTGCAACTTATATTAATCCCTTTCCACTTTGCGGATGCGAGTGCTGCCTAGTAGCGGCATTAGCCTACTCTTTTTCGAAATCTACAAGGGTGTCTTTAACGTGCAAGAGATGTGGCTCTCTCTTAACACGGGCCAGCCATTTATCGTCCCCGTCCGACGGACTATCATCGTTTCCTCAAGACCATACTCGCAGATGGTGTCAAGGGAGAGCCGAAAATTGAGTTCCTGAAATTTTCATCCCAAACGGGAATCGAACCAGGAACCTTTGCGTTAGTAGTCCGATGCACTAACCACTACACCACGGCTCTTCGGTGCTGGTTTCAGCAGTGTATTTGATGAATGTCTTTCGGTGCTAGTTGTAGCAGTGTATTTGATGAGTGTCTTTCGGTGCTGGTTGTAGCAGTGTATTTGATGATGTTCTTTCGGTGCTAGTTTTACATGTGTATTTGATAAGTGTTTTTCGGTGCTGGTTATAGCAGTGTATTTGATGATGTTCTTTCGGTGCTAGTTGTAGCAGTGTATTTGATAAGTGTCTTTCGATGCTGGTTTCAGCAGTGTATTTGATGAATGTCTTTCGGTGCTAGTTGTAGCAGTGTATTTGATGAGTGTCTTTCGGTGCTGGTTGTAGCAGTGTATTTGATGAGGTTCTTTCGGTGCTAGTTGTAGCAGTGTATTTGATAAGTGTCTTTCGGTGCTGGTTGTAGCAGTGTATTTGACAAGTGTCTTTCGGTGCTAGTTGTAGCAGTGTATTTGATAAGTTTCTTTCGGTGCTGGTTGTAGCAGTGTATTTGATGAGTGTCTTTCGGTGCTGGTTGTAGCAGTGTATTTGATGAGTGTCTTTCTGTGCTGGTTGTAGTAGTGTATTTGATGAGTGTCTTTCGGTGCTGGTTGTAGCAGTGTATTTGATGAGTGTCTTTCGGTGCTGGTTGTAGTAGTGTATTTGACGAGTGTCTTTCGGTGCTATTTGAAGCAGTGTATTTGATGAGTGCCTTTCGGTGCTGGTTGTAGCAGTGTTTTTGATATGTGTCTTTCGGTGCTGGTTGTAGCAGTGTATTTGATAAGTGTTTTTCGGTGCTGGTTGTAGTAGTGTATTTGATGAGTGTCTTTCGGTGCTGGTTGTAGCAGTGTATTTGATGAGTGTCTTTCGGTGCTGGTTGTAGCAGTGTATTTGATGAGTGTCTTTCTGTGCTGGTTGTAGCAGTGTATTTGACGAGTGTCTTTCTGTGCTGGTGTAGCAGTGTATTTGATGAGTGTCTTTCTGTGCTGGTTGTAGTAGTGTATTTGATGAATGTCTTTCGGTGCTAGTTGTAGTAGTGTATTTGATGAGTGTCTTTCGGTGCTGGTTGTAGCAGTGTATTTGATGAGGTTCTTTCGGTGCTGGTTGTAGCAGTGTATTTGATGAGTGTCTTTCGGTGCTGGTTGTAGTAGTGTATTTGACGAGTGTCTTTCGGTGCTGGTTGAAGCAGTGTATCTGATGAGTGTCTTTCGGTGCTGGTTGTAGCAGTGTATTTGATAAGTGTCTTTCGGTGCTGGTTGTAGCAGTGTAATTGATGAGTGTCTTTCTGTGCTGGTTGTAGCAGTGTATTTGATGATGTTCTTTCGGTGCTAGTTGTAGCAGTGTATTTGATAAGTGTCTTTCGGTGCTGGTTGTACCAGTGTATTTGATGAGTGTCTTTCGGTGCTGGTTGTATTAGTGTATTTGACGAGTGTCTTTCGGTGCTGGTTGAAGCAGTGTATTTGATGAGTTCCTTTCGGTGCTGGTTGTAGCAGTGTATTTGATGAGTGTCTTTCGGTGCTGGTTGTAGCAGTGTATTTGATGAGTGTCTTTCGGTGCTGGTTGTAGTAGTGTCTTTGACGAGTGTCCCTCAGTGCTGGTTTTATCAGTGTATTTGATGAGTGTCTTTCGGTACTGGTTGAAGCAGTGTATTTGATGAGTGTCTTTCGGTGCTGGTTGTAGCAGTGTATTTGATGAATGTCTTTCTGTGCTGGTTGTAGCAGTGTATTTGATAAGTGTCTTTCGGTGCTGGTTGTAGCAGTTTTTTTGACGAGTGTCCCTCAGTGCTGGTTTTATCAGTGTATTTGATGAGTGTCTTTCGGTACTGGTTGTAGCAGTGTATTTGATGAGTGTCTTTCGGTGCTGGTTGTAGTAGTGTATTTGACGAGTGTCTTTCGGTGCTGGTTGAAGCAGTGTATCTGATGAGTGTCTTTCGGTGCTGGTTGTAGCAGTGTATTTGATAAGTGTCTTTCGGTGCTGGTTGTAGCAGTGTATTTGATGAATGTCTTTCGGTGCTGGTTGTAGCAGTGTATGTGATGAGTGTCTTTCGGTGCTGGTTGTTGCAGTGTATTTGATGAATGTCTTTCGGTGCTGGTTGTAGCAGAGTATTTGATGAATGTCTTTCAGTGCTAGTTGTAGCAGTGTATTTAATGAGTGTCTTTCGGTGCTGGTTGAAGCAGTGTATTTGAAACGTGTCTTTCGGTGCTGGTTGTAGCAGTGTATTTGATGAATGTCTTTCGGTGCTGGTTGTAGCAGTGTATTTGATGAGTGTCTTTCGGTGCTGGTTGTAGAAGTGTATTTGATGAATGTCTTTTGGTGCTGGTTGTAGCAGTGTTGTCGATAAGTGTCTTTCGGTGCTAGTTGTAGCAGTGTATTTGATGAGTGTCTTTCGGTGCTGGTTGTAGCAGTATATTTAAAGAGTGTCTTTCGGTGCTGGTTGTAACAGTGTATTTGATGAGTGTCTTTCGGTGCTGGTTGTAGCAGTGTATTTGATGAGTGTTTTTCGGTGCTGGTTGTAGTAGTGTATTTGATGAGTGTCTTTCTGTGCTGGTTGTAGCAGTGTATTTGATGAGTGTTCCTCAGTGCTGGTTTTATCAGTGTATTTGATGAGTGTCTTTCGGTACTGGTTGTAGCAGTGTATTTGATGAGTGTCTTTCGGTGCTGGTTGTAGCAGTGTATTTGACAAGTGTCTTTCGGTGCTAGTTGTAGCAGTGTATTTGATAAGTTTCTTTCGGTGCTGGTTGTAGCAGTGTATTTGATGAGTGTCTTTCGGTGCTGGTTGTAGCAGTGTATTTGATGAGTGTCTTTCGGTGCTGGTTGTAGCAGTGTATTTAATGAGTGTTTTTCGGTGCTGGTTGTAGTAGTGTATTTGATGAGTGTCTTTCTGTGCTGGTTGTAGCAGTGTATTTGATGAGTGTCCCTCAGTGCTGGTTTTATCAGTGTATTTGATGAGTGTCTATCGGTACTAGTTGTAGCTGTGTATTTGATGAGTGTCTTTCGGTGCTGGTTGTAGTAGTGTATTTGACGAGTGTCTTTCGGTGCTGGTTGAAGCAGTGTATCTGATGAGTGTCTTTCGGTGCTGGTTGTAGCAGTGTATTTGATAAGTGTCTTTCAGTGCTGGTTGTAGCAGTGTATTTGATGAGTGTCTTTCGGTGCTGGTTGTAGCAGTGTATTTGATGATGTTCTTTCGGTGCTAGTTGTAGCAGTGTATTTGATAAGTGTCTTTCGGTGCTGGTTGTAGCAGTGTATTTGATGAGGTTCTTTCGGTGCTAGTTGTAGCAGTGTATTTGATAAGTGTCTTTCGATGCTGGTTTCAGCAGTGTATTTGATGAATGTCTTTCGGTGCTAGTTGTAGCAGTGTATTTGATGAGTGTCTTTCGGTGCTGGTTGTAGCAGTGTATTTGATGAGGTTCTTTCGGTGCTAGTTGTAGCAGTGTATTTGATAAGTGTCTTTCGGTGCTGGTTGTAGCAGTGTATTTGACAAGTGCCTTTCGGTGCTAGTTGTAGCAGTGTATTTGATAAGTTTCTTTCGGTGCTGGTTGTAGCAGTGTATTTGATGAGTGTCTTTCTGTGCTGGTTGTAGCAGTGTATTTGATGAGTGTCTTTCTGTGCTGGTTGTAGCAGTGTATTTGATGAGTGTCTTTCGGTGCTGGTTGTAGCAGTGTATTTGATGAGTGTTTTTCGGTGCTGGTTGTAGTAGTGTATTTGATGAGTGTCTTTCTTTGCTGGTTGTAGCAATGTATTTGATGAGTGTCTTTCGGTGCTGGTTGTAGCAGTGTATTTGATGAGTGTCTTTCAGTGCTAGTTGTAGCAGTGTATTTGATGAGTGTCTTTCGGTGCTGGTTGTAGTAGTGTATTTGACGAGTGTCTTTCGGTGCTGGTTGAAGCAGTGTATTTGATGAGTGTCTTTCGGTGCTGGTTGTAGCAGTGTATTTGATGAGTGTCTTTCGGTGCTGGTTGTAGCAGTGTATTTGATAAGTGTTTTTCGGTGCTGGTTGTAGCAGTGTATTTGATGAGTGCCTTTCGGTGCTGGTTGTAGCAGTGTATTTGATAAGTGTCTTTCAGTGCTGGTTGTAACAGTGTATTTGATGAGTGTCTTTCGGTGCTGGTTGTAGCAGTGTATTTGATAAGTGTTTTTTCGGTGCTGGTTGTAGCAGTGTATTTGATGAGTGTCTTTTGGTGCTGGTTGTAGCAGTGTATTTGATAAGTGTTTTTCGGTGCTGGTTGTAGCAGTGTATTTGATAAGTGTTTTTTCGGTGCTGGTTGTAGCAGTGTTTTGATGAGTGTCTTTCGGTGCTGGTTGTAGCAGTGTATTTGATAAGTGTTTTTTCGGTGCTGGTTGTAGCAGTGTTTTGATGAGTGTCTTTCGGTGCTGGTTGTAGCAGTGTATTTGATGAGTGTCTTTCGGTGATGGTTGTAGCAGTGTATTTGATGAGTGTCTTTCGGTGCTGGTTGTAGTAGTGTATTTGACGAGTGTCTTTCGGTGCTGGTTGAAGCAGTGTATTTGATGAGTGCCTTTCGGTGCTGGTTGTAGTAGTGTATTTGATGAGTGTCTTTCTGTGCTGGTTGTAGCAGTGTATTTGATGAGTGTCTTTCTGTGCTGGTTGTAGCAGTGTTTTTGATATGTGTCTTTCGGTGCTGGTTTTAGCAGTGTATTTGATAAGTGTTTTTCGGTGCTGGTTGTAGTAGTGTATTTGATGAGTGTCTTTCGGTGCTGGTTGTAGCAGTGTATTTGATGAGTGTCTTTCTGTGCTGGTTGTAGCAGTGTATTTGATGAGTGTCTTTCGGTGCTGGTTGTAGCAGTGTATTTGATGAGTGTTTTTCGGTGCTGGTTGTAGTAGTGTATTTGATGAGTGTCTTTCTTTGCTGGTTGTAGCAATGTATTTGATGAGTGTCTTTCGGTGCTGGTTGTAGCAGTGTATTTGATGAGTGTCTTTCAGTGCTAGTTGTAGCAGTGTATTTGATGAGTGTCTTTCGGTGCTGGTTGTAGTAGTGTATTTGACGAGTGTCTTTCGGTGCTGGTTGAAGCAGTGTATTTGATGAGTGTCTTTCGGTGCTGGTTGTAGCAGTGTATTTGATGAGTGTCTTTCGGTGCTGGTTGTAGCAGTGTATTTGATAAGTGTTTTTCGGTGCTGGTTGTAGCAGTGTATTTGATGAGTGCCTTTCGGTGCTGGTTGTAGCAGTGTATTTGATAAGTGTCTTTCAGTGCTGGTTGTAACAGTGTATTTGATGAGTGTCTTTCGGTGCTGGTTGTAGCAGTGTATTTGATAAGTGTTTTTTCGGTGCTGGTTGTAGCAGTGTATTTGATGAGTGTCTTTTGGTGCTGGTTGTAGCAGTGTATTTGATAAGTGTTTTTCGGTGCTGGTTGTAGCAGTGTATTTGATAAGTGTTTTTTCGGTGCTGGTTGTAGCAGTGTTTTGATGAGTGTCTTTCGGTGCTGGTTGTAGCAGTGTATTTGATAAGTGTTTTTTCGGTGCTGGTTGTAGCAGTGTTTTGATGAGTGTCTTTCGGTGCTGGTTGTAGCAGTGTATTTGATGAGTGTCTTTCGGTGATGGTTGTAGCAGTGTATTTGATGAGTGTCTTTCGGTGCTGGTTGTAGTAGTGTATTTGACGAGTGTCTTTCGGTGCTGGTTGAAGCAGTGTATTTGATGAGTGCCTTTCGGTGCTGGTTGTAGTAGTGTATTTGATGAGTGTCTTTCTGTGCTGGTTGTAGCAGTGTATTTGATGAGTGTCTTTCTGTGCTGGTTGTAGCAGTGTTTTTGATATGTGTCTTTCGGTGCTGGTTTTAGCAGTGTATTTGATAAGTGTTTTTCGGTGCTGGTTGTAGTAGTGTATTTGATGAGTGTCTTTCGGTGCTGGTTGTAGCAGTGTATTTGATGAGTGTCTTTCGGTGCTGGTTGTAGCAGTGTATTTGATGAGTGTCTTTCTGTGCTGGTTGTAGCAGTGTATTTGATGAGTGTCTTTCGGTGCTGGTTGTAGCAGTGTATTTGATAAGTGTTTTTTCGGTGCTGGTTGTAGCAGTGTATTTGATGAGTGTCTTTCGGTGCTGGTTGTAGCAGTGTATTTGATAAGTGTTTTTCGGTGCTGGTTGTAGCAGTGTATTTGATGAGTGTCTTTCGGTGCTGGTTGTAGCAGTGTATTTGATAAGTGTTTTTTCGGTGCTGGTTGTAACAGTGTATTTGATAAGTTTCTTTCGGTGCTGGTTGTAGCAGTGTATTTGATGAGTGTCTTTCGGTGCTGGTTGTAGCAGTGTATTTGATGAGTGTCTTTCTGTGCTGGTTGTAGTAGTGTATTTGATGAGTGTTTTCGGTGCTGGTTGTAGCAGTGTATTTGATGAGTGTCTTTCGGTGCTGGTTGTAGTAGTGTATTTGACGAGTGTCTTTCGGTGCTATTTGAAGCAGTGTATTTGATGAGTGCCTTTCGGTGCTGGTTGTAGCAGTGTTTTTGATATGTGTCTTTCGGTGCTGGTTGTAGCAGTGTATTTGATAAGTGTTTTTCGGTGCTGGTTGTAGTAGTGTATTTGATGAGTGTCTTTCGGTGCTGGTTGTAGCAGTGTATTTGATGAGTGTCTTTCGGTGCTGGTTGTAGCAGTGTATTTGATGAGTGTCTTTCTGTGCTGGTTGTAGCAGTGTATTTGACGAGTGTCTTTCTGTGCTGGTGTAGCAGTGTATTTGATGAGTGTCTTTCTGTGCTGGTTGTAGTAGTGTATTTGATGAATGTCTTTCGGTGCTAGTTGTAGTAGTGTATTTGATGAGTGTCTTTCGGTGCTGGTTGTAGCAGTGTATTTGATGAGGTTCTTTCGGTGCTGGTTGTAGCAGTGTATTTGATGAGTGTCTTTCGGTGCTGGTTGTAGTAGTGTATTTGACGAGTGTCTTTCGGTGCTGGTTGAAGCAGTGTATCTGATGAGTGTCTTTCGGTGCTGGTTGTAGCAGTGTATTTGATAAGTGTCTTTCGGTGCTGGTTGTAGCAGTGTAATTGATGAGTGTCTTTCTGTGCTGGTTGTAGCAGTGTATTTGATGATGTTCTTTCGGTGCTAGTTGTAGCAGTGTATTTGATAAGTGTCTTTCGGTGCTGGTTGTACCAGTGTATTTGATGAGTGTCTTTCGGTGCTGGTTGTATTAGTGTATTTGACGAGTGTCTTTCGGTGCTGGTTGAAGCAGTGTATTTGATGAGTTCCTTTCGGTGCTGGTTGTAGCAGTGTATTTGATGAGTGTCTTTCGGTGCTGGTTGTAGCAGTGTATTTGATGAGTGTCTTTCGGTGCTGGTTGTAGTAGTGTCTTTGACGAGTGTCCCTCAGTGCTGGTTTTATCAGTGTATTTGATGAGTGTCTTTCGGTACTGGTTGAAGCAGTGTATTTGATGAGTGTCTTTCGGTGCTGGTTGTAGCAGTGTATTTGATGAATGTCTTTCTGTGCTGGTTGTAGCAGTGTATTTGATAAGTGTCTTTCGGTGCTGGTTGTAGCAGTTTTTTTGACGAGTGTCCCTCAGTGCTGGTTTTATCAGTGTATTTGATGAGTGTCTTTCGGTACTGGTTGTAGCAGTGTATTTGATGAGTGTCTTTCGGTGCTGGTTGTAGTAGTGTATTTGACGAGTGTCTTTCGGTGCTGGTTGAAGCAGTGTATCTGATGAGTGTCTTTCAGTGCTGGTTGTAGCAGTGTATTTGATAAGTGTCTTTCGGTGCTGGTTGTAGCAGTGTATTTGATGAATGTCTTTCGGTGCTGGTTGTAGCAGTGTATGTGATGAGTGTCTTTCGGTGCTGGTTGTTGCAGTGTATTTGATGAATGTCTTTCGGTGCTGGTTGTAGCAGAGTATTTGATGAATGTCTTTCAGTGCTAGTTGTAGCAGTGTATTTAATGAGTGTCTTTCGGTGCTGGTTGAAGCAGTGTATTTGAAACGTGTCTTTCGGTGCTGGTTGTAGCAGTGTATTTGATGAATGTCTTTCGGTGCTGGTTGTAGCAGTGTATTTGATGAGTGTCTTTCGGTGCTGGTTGTAGAAGTGTATTAGATGAATGTCTTTTGGTGCTGGTTGTAGCAGTGTTGTCGATAAGTGTCTTTCGGTGCTAGTTGTAGCAGTGTATTTGATGAGTGTCTTTCGGTGCTGGTTGTAGCAGTATATTTAAAGAGTGTCTTTCGGTGCTGGTTGTAACAGTGTATTTGATGAGTGTCTTTCGGTGCTGGTTGTAGCAGTGTATTTGATGAGTGTTTTTCGGTGCTGGTTGTAGTAGTGTATTTGATGAGTGTCTTTCTGTGCTGGTTGTAGCAGTGTATTTGATGAGTGTTCCTCAGTGCTGGTTTTATCAGTGTATTTGATGAGTGTCTTTCGGTACTGGTTGTAGCAGTGTATTTGATGAGTGTCTTTCGGTGCTGGTTGTAGCAGTGTATTTGACAAGTGTCTTTCGGTGCTAGTTGTAGCAGTGTATTTGATAAGTTTCTTTCGGTGCTGGTTGTAGCAGTGTATTTGATGAGTGTCTTTCGGTGCTGGTTGTAGCAGTGTATTTGATGAGTGTCTTTCGGTGCTGGTTGTAGCAGTGTATTTAATGAGTGTTTTTCGGTGCTGGTTGTAGTAGTGTATTTGATGAGTGTCTTTCTGTGCTGGTTGTAGCAGTGTATTTGATGAGTGTCCCTCAGTGCTGGTTTTATCAGTGTATTTGATGAGTGTCTATCGGTACTGGTTGTAGCTGTGTATTTGATGAGTGTCTTTCGGTGCTGGTTGTAGTAGTGTATTTGACGAGTGTCTTTCGGTGCTGGTTGAAGCAGTGTATCTGATGAGTGTCTTTCGGTGCTGGTTGTAGCAGTGTATTTGATAAGTGTCTTTCAGTGCTGGTTGTAGCAGTGTATTTGATGAGTGTCTTTCGGTGCTGGTTGTAGCAGTGTATTTGATGATGTTCTTTCGGTGCTAGTTGTAGCAGTGTATTTGATAAGTGTCTTTCGGTGCTGGTTGTAGCAGTGTATTTGATGAGGTTCTTTCGGTGCTAGTTGTAGCAGTGTATTTGATAAGTGTCTTTCGATGCTGGTTTCAGCAGTGTATTTGATGAATGTCTTTCGGTGCTAGTTGTAGCAGTGTATTTGATGAGTGTCTTTCGGTGCTGGTTGTAGCAGTGTATTTGATGAGGTTCTTTCGGTGCTAGTTGTAGCAGTGTATTTGATAAGTGTCTTTCGGTGCTGGTTGTAGCAGTGTATTTGACAAGTGCCTTTCGGTGCTAGTTGTAGCAGTGTATTTGATAAGTTTCTTTCTGTGCTGGTTGTAGCAGTGTATTTGATGAGTGTCTTTCTGTGCTGGTTGTAGCAGTGTATTTGATGAGTGTCTTTCTGTGCTGGTTGTAGCAGTGTATTTGATGAGTGTCTTTCGGTGCTGGTTGTAGCAGTGTATTTGATGAGTGTTTTTCGGTGCTGGTTGTAGTAGTGTATTTGATGAGTGTCTTTCTTTGCTGGTTGTAGCAATGTATTTGATGAGTGTCTTTCGGTGCTGGTTGTAGCAGTGTATTTGATGAGTGTCTTTCAGTGCTAGTTGTAGCAGTGTATTTGATGAGTGTCTTTCGGTGCTGGTTGTAGTAGTGTATTTGACGAGTGTCTTTCGGTGCTGGTTGAAGCAGTGTATTTGATGAGTGTCTTTCGGTGCTGGTTGTAGCAGTGTATTTGATGAGTGCCTTTCGGTGCTGGTTGTAGCAGTGTATTTGATAAGTGTCTTTCAGTGCTGGTTGTAACAGTGTATTTGATGAGTGTCTTTCGGTGCTGGTTGTAGCAGTGTATTTGATAAGTGTTTTTTCGGTGCTGGTTGTAGCAGTGTATTTGATGAGTGTCTTTTGGTGCTGGTTGTAGCAGTGTATTTGATAAGTGTTTTTCGGTGCTGGTTGTAGCAGTGTATTTGATAAGTGTTTTTTCGGTGCTGGTTGTAGCAGTGTTTTGATGAGTGTCTTTCGGTGCTGGTTGTAGCAGTGTATTTGATAAGTGTTTTTTCGGTGCTGGTTGTAGCAGTGTTTTGATGAGTGTCTTTCGGTGCTGGTTGTAGCAGTGTATTTGATGAGTGTCTTTCGGTGATGGTTGTAGCAGTGTATTTGATGAGTGTCTTTCGGTGCTGGTTGTAGTAGTGTATTTGACGAGTGTCTTTCGGTGCTGGTTGAAGCAGTGTATTTGATGAGTGCCTTTCGGTGCTGGTTGTAGTAGTGTATTTGATGAGTGTCTTTCAGTGCTAGTTGTAGCAGTGTATTTGATGAGTGTCTTTCGGTGCTGGTTGTAGTAGTGTATTTGACGAGTGTCTTTCGGTGCTGGTTGAAGCAGTGTATTTGATGAGTGTCTTTCGGTGCTGGTTGTAGCAGTGTATTTGATGAGTGTCTTTCGGTGCTGGTTGTAGCAGTGTATTTGATAAGTGTTTTTCGGTGCTGGTTGTAGCAGTGTATTTGATGAGTGCCTTTCGGTGCTGGTTGTAGCAGTGTATTTGATAAGTGTCTTTCAGTGCTGGTTGTAACAGTGTATTTGATGAGTGTCTTTCGGTGCTGGTTGTAGCAGTGTATTTGATAAGTGTTTTTTCGGTGCTGGTTGTAGCAGTGTATTTGATGAGTGTCTTTTGGTGCTGGTTGTAGCAGTGTATTTGATAAGTGTTTTTCGGTGCTGGTTGTAGCAGTGTATTTGATAAGTGTTTTTTCGGTGCTGGTTGTAGCAGTGTTTTGATGAGTGTCTTTCGGTGCTGGTTGTAGCAGTGTATTTGATAAGTGTTTTTTCGGTGCTGGTTGTAGCAGTGTTTTGATGAGTGTCTTTCGGTGCTGGTTGTAGCAGTGTATTTGATGAGTGTCTTTCGGTGATGGTTGTAGCAGTGTATTTGATGAGTGTCTTTCGGTGCTGGTTGTAGTAGTGTATTTGACGAGTGTCTTTCGGTGCTGGTTGAAGCAGTGTATTTGATGAGTGCCTTTCGGTGCTGGTTGTAGTAGTGTATTTGATGAGTGTCTTTCTGTGCTGGTTGTAGCAGTGTATTTGATGAGTGTCTTTCGGTGCTGGTTGTAGCAGTGTTTTTGATATGTGTCTTTCGGTGCTGGTTTTAGCAGTGTATTTGATAAGTGTTTTTCGGTGCTGGTTGTAGTAGTGTATTTGATGAGTGTCTTTCGGTGCTGGTT
This sequence comes from Mytilus trossulus, assembly GCF_036588685.1. Lineage (NCBI taxonomy): Eukaryota > Metazoa > Mollusca > Bivalvia > Mytilida > Mytilidae > Mytilus > Mytilus trossulus. Next base: position 140,039 of record NC_086379.1, on the reverse strand, counting down.
GTAGCAGTGTATTTGATGAGTGTCTTTCGGTGCTGGTTGTAGCAGTGTATTTGATGAGTGTCTTTCTGTGCTGGTTGTAGCAGTGTATTTGATGAGTGTCTTTCGGTGCTGGTTGTAGCAGTGTATTTGATAAGTGTTTTTTCGGTGCTGGTTGTAGCAGTGTATTTGATGAGTGTCTTTCGGTGCTGGTTGTAGCAGTGTATTTGATAAGTGTTTTTCGGTGCTGGTTGTAGCAGTGTATTTGATGAGTGTCTTTCGGTGCTGGTTGTAGCAGTGTATTTGATAAGTGTTTTTTCGGTGCTGGTTGTAACAGTGTATTTGATGAGTGTCTTTCGGTGCTGGTTGTAGCAGTGTATTTGATGAGTGTCTTTCGGTGCTGGTTGTAGTAGTGTATTTGACGAGTGTCTTTCGGTGCTGGTTGAAGCAGTGTATTTGATGAGTGCCTTTCGGTGCTGGTTGTAGCAGTGCATTTGATGAGTGTCTTTCGGTACTGGTTGTAGCAGTGTATTTGATGAGTGTCTTTCGGTGCTGGTTGTAGAAGTGTATTTGATGAGTGTCTTTCGGTGCTGGTTGAAGTAGTGTATTTAATGAGTGCCTTTCGGTGCTGGTTGTAGCAGTGTATTTGATGAGTGTCTTTCGGTGCTGGTTGTAGCAGTGTATTTGATGAGTGTCTTTCGGTGCTGGTTGTAGTAGTGTATTTGACGAGTGTCTTTCGGTGCTATTTGAAGCAGTGTATTTGATGAGTGCCTTTCGGTGCTGGTTGTAGCAGTGTTTTTGATATGTGTCTTTCGGTGCTGGTTGTAGCAGTGTATTTAATAAGTGTTTTTCGGTGCTGGTTGTAGTAGTGTATTTGATGAGTGTCTTTCGGTGCTGGTTGTAGCAGTGTATTTGATGAGTGTCTTTCGGTGCTGGTTGTAGCAGTGTATTTGATGAGTGTCTTTCTGTGCTGGTTGTAGCAGTGTATTTGACGAGTGTTTTTCTGTGCTGGTGTAGCAGTGTATTTGATAAGTGACTTTCTGTGCTGGTTGTAGTAGTGTATTTGATGAATGTCTTTCGGTGCTAGTTGTAGTAGTGTATTTGATGAGTGTCTTTCGGTGCTGGTTGTAGCAGTGTATTTGATGAGGTTCTTTCGGTGCTGGTTGTAGCAGTGTATTTGATGAGTGTCTTTCGGTGCTGGTTGTAGTAGTGTATTTGACGAGTGTCTTTCGGTGCTGGTTGAAGCAGTGTATCTGATGAGTGTCTTTCGGTGCTGGTTGTAGCAGTGTATTTGATAAGTGTCTTTCAGTGCTGGTTGTAGCAGTGTATTTGATGAGTGTCTTTCTGTGCTGGTTGTAGCAGTGTATTTGATGATGTTCTTTCGGTGCTAGTTGTAGCAGTGTATTTGATAAGTGTCTTTCGGTGCTGGTTGTACCAGTGTATTTGATGAGTGTCTTTCGGTGCTGGTTGTAGTAGTGTATTTGACGAGTGTCTTTCGGTGCTGGTTGAAGCAGTGTATTTGATGAGTGTTTTTCGGTGCTGGTTGTAGTAGTGTATTTGATGAGTGTCTTTCGGTGCTGGTTGTAGCAGTGTATTTGATGAGTGTCTTTCGGTGCTGGTTGTAGCAGTGTATTTGATGAGTGTCTTTCGGTGCTGGTTGTAGTAGTGTATTTGACGAGTGTCTTTCGGTGCTATTTGAAGCAGTGTATTTGATGAGTGCCTTTCGGTGCTGGTTGTAGCAGTGTTTTTGATATGTGTCTTTCGGTGCTGGTTGTAGCAGTGTATTTGATAAGTGTTTTTCGGTGCTGGTTGTAGTAGTGTATTTGATGAGTGTCTTTCGGTGCTGGTTGTAGCAGTGTATTTGATGAGTGTCTTTCGGTGCTGGTTGTAGCAGTGTATTTGATGAGTGTCTTTCTGTGCTGGTTGTAGCAGTGTATTTGACGAGTGTCTTTCTGTGCTGGTGTAGCAGTGTATTTGATGAGTGTCTTTCTGTGCTGGTTGTAGTAGTGTATTTGATGAATGTCTTTCGGTGCTAGTTGTAGTAGTGTATTTGATGAGTGTCTTTCGGTGCTGGTTGTAGCAGTGTATTTGATGAGTTTCTTTCGGTGCTGGTTGTAGCAGTGTATTTGATGAGTGTCTTTCGGTGCTGGTTGTAGTAGTGTATTTGACGAGTGTCTTTCGGTGCTGGTTGAAGCAGTGTATCTGATGAGTGTCTTTCGGTGCTGGTTGTAGCAGTGTATTTGATAAGTGTCTTTCGGTGCTGGTTGTAGCAGTGTAATTGATGAGTGTCTTTCTGTGCTGGTTGTAGCAGTGTATTTGATGATGTTCTTTCGGTGCTAGTTGTAGCAGTGTATTTGATAAGTGTCTTTCGGTGCTGGTTGTACCAGTGTATTTGATGAGTGTCTTTCGGTGCTGGTTGTAGTAGTGTATTTGACGAGTGTCTTTCGGTGCTGGTTGAAGCAGTGTATTTGATGAGTTCCTTTCGGTGCTGGTTGTAGCAGTGTATTTGATGAGTGTCTTTCGGTGCTGGTTGTAGCAGTGTATTTGATGAGTGTCTTTCGGTGCTGGTTGTAGTAGTGTATTTGACGAGTGTCCCTCAGTGCTGGTTTTATCAGTGTATTTGATGAGTGTCTTTCGGTACTGGTTGAAGCAGTGTATTTGATGAGTGTCTTTCGGTGCTGGTTGTAGCAGTGTATTTGATGAATGTCTTTCTGTGCTGGTTGTAGCAGTGTATTTGATAAGTGTCTTTCGGTGGTGGTTGTAGCAGTGTATTTGACGAGTGTCCCTCAGTGCTGGTTTTATCAGTGTATTTGATGAGTGTCTTTCGGTACTGGTTGTAGCAGTGTATTTGATGAGTGTCTTTCGGTGCTGGTTGTAGTAGTGTATTTGACGAGTGTCTTTCGGTGCTGGTTGAAGCAGTGTATCTGATGAGTGTCTTTCGGTGCTGGTTGTAGCAGTGTATTTGATAAGTGTCTTTCGGTGCTGGTTGTAGCAGTGTATTTGATGAATGTCTTTCGGTGCTGGTTGTAGCAGTGTATGTGATGAGTGTCTTTCGGTGCTGGTTGTAGCAGTGTATTTGATAAGTGTCTTTCGGTGCTGGTTGTAGCAGTGTATTTGATGAATGTCTTTCGGTGCTGGTTGTAGCAGTGTATTTGATTAGGTTCTTTCGGTGCTGGTTTCAGCAGTGTATTTGATGAAATTCTTTCGGTGCTAGTTGTAGCGGTGTATTTGATAAGTGTCTTTCGGTGCTGGTTGTTGCAGTGTATTTGATGAATGTCTTTCTGTGCTGGTTGTAGCAGAGTATTTGATGAATGTCTTTCAGTGCTAGTTGTAGCAGTGTATTTAATGAGTGTCTTTCGGTGCTGGTTGAAGCAGTGTATTTGAAACGTGTCTTTCGGTGCTGGTTGTAGCAGTGTATTTGATGAATGTCTTTCGGTGCTGGTTGTAGCAGTGTATTTGATGAGTGTCTTTCGGTGCTGGTTGTAGAAGTGTATTTGATGAATGTCTTTTGGTGCTGGTTGTAGCAGTGTTGTCGATAAGTGTCTTTCGGTGCTAGTTGTAGCAGTGTATTTGATGAGTGTCTTTCGGTGCTGGTTGTAGCAGTATATTTAAAGAGTGTCTTTCGGTGCTGGTTGTAACAGTGTATTTGATGAGTGTCTTTCGGTGCTGGTTGTAGCAGTGTATTTGATGAGTGTCTTTCTGTGCTGGTTGTAGCAGTGTATTTGATGAGTGTTCCTCAGTGCTGGTTTTATCAGTGTATTTGATGAGTGTCTTTCGGTACTGGTTGTAGCAGTGTATTTGATGAGTGTCTTTCGGTGGTGGTTGTAGCAGTGTATTTGACAAGTGTCTTTCGGTGCTAGTTGTAGCAGTGTATTTGATAAGTTTCTTTCGGTGCTGGTTGTAGCAGTGTATTTGATGAGTGTCTTTCGGTGCTGGTTGTAGTAGTGTATTTGACGAGTGTCTTTCGGTGCTATTTGAAGCAGTGTATTTGATGAGTGCCTTTCGGTGCTGGTTGTAGCAGTGTTTTTGATATGTGTCTTTCGGTGCTGGTTGTAGCAGTGTATTTGATAAGTGTTTTTCGGTGCTGGTTGTAGTAGTGTATTTGATGAGTGTCTTTCGGTGCTGGTTGTAGCAGTGTATTTGATGAGTGTCTTTCGGTGCTGGTTGTAGCAGTGTATTTGATGAGTGTCTTTCTGTGCTGGTTGTAGCAGTGTATTTGACGAGTGTCTTTCTGTGCTGGTGTAGCAGTGTATTTGATGAGTGTCTTTCTGTGCTGGTTGTAGTAGTGTATTTGATGAATGTCTTTCGGTGCTAGTTGTAGTAGTGTATTTGATGAGTGTCTTTCGGTGCTGGTTGTAGCAGTGTATTTGATGAGTTTCTTTCGGTGCTGGTTGTAGCAGTGTATTTGATGAGTGTCTTTCGGTGCTGGTTGTAGTAGTGTATTTGACGAGTGTCTTTCGGTGCTGGTTGAAGCAGTGTATCTGATGAGTGTCTTTCGGTGCTGGTTGTAGCAGTGTATTTGATAAGTGTCTTTCGGTGCTGGTTGTAGCAGTGTAATTGATGAGTGTCTTTCTGTGCTGGTTGTAGCAGTGTATTTGATGATGTTCTTTCGGTGCTAGTTGTAGCAGTGTATTTGATAAGTGTCTTTCGGTGCTGGTTGTACCAGTGTATTTGATGAGTGTCTTTCGGTGCTGGTTGTAGTAGTGTATTTGACGAGTGTCTTTCGGTGCTGGTTGAAGCAGTGTATTTGATGAGTTCCTTTCGGTGCTGGTTGTAGCAGTGTATTTGATGAGTGTCTTTCGGTGCTGGTTGTAGCAGTGTATTTGATGAGTGTCTTTCGGTGCTGGTTGTAGTAGTGTATTTGACGAGTGTCCCTCAGTGCTGGTTTTATCAGTGTATTTGATGAGTGTCTTTCGGTACTGGTTGAAGCAGTGTATTTGATGAGTGTCTTTCGGTGCTGGTTGTAGCAGTGTATTTGATGAATGTCTTTCTGTGCTGGTTGTAGCAGTGTATTTGATAAGTGTCTTTCGGTGGTGGTTGTAGCAGTGTATTTGACGAGTGTCCCTCAGTGCTGGTTTTATCAGTGTATTTGATGAGTGTCTTTCGGTACTGGTTGTAGCAGTGTATTTGATGAGTGTCTTTCGGTGCTGGTTGTAGTAGTGTATTTGACGAGTGTCTTTCGGTGCTGGTTGAAGCAGTGTATCTGATGAGTGTCTTTCGGTGCTGGTTGTAGCAGTGTATTTGATAAGTGTCTTTCGGTGCTGGTTGTAGCAGTGTATTTGATGAATGTCTTTCGGTGCTGGTTGTAGCAGTGTATGTGATGAGTGTCTTTCGGTGCTGGTTGTAGCAGTGTATTTGATAAGTGTCTTTCGGTGCTGGTTGTAGCAGTGTATTTGATGAATGTCTTTCGGTGCTGGTTGTAGCAGTGTATTTGATTAGGTTCTTTCGGTGCTGGTTTCAGCAGTGTATTTGATGAAATTCTTTCGGTGCTAGTTGTAGCGGTGTATTTGATAAGTGTCTTTCGGTGCTGGTTGTTGCAGTGTATTTGATGAATGTCTTTCGGTGCTGGTTGTAGCAGAGTATTTGATGAATGTCTTTCAGTGCTAGTTGTAGCAGTGTATTTAATGAGTGTCTTTCGGTGCTGGTTGAAGCAGTGTATTTGAAACGTGTCTTTCGGTGCTGGTTGTAGCAGTGTATTTGATGAATGTCTTTCGGTGCTGGTTGTAGCAGTGTATTTGATGAGTGTCTTTCGGTGCTGGTTGTAGAAGTGTATTTGATGAATGTCTTTTGGTGCTGGTTGTAGCAGTGTTGTCGATAAGTGTCTTTCGGTGCTAGTTGTAGCAGTGTATTTGATGAGTGTCTTTCGGTGCTGGTTGTAGCAGTATATTTAAAGAGTGTCTTTCGGTGCTGGTTGTAACAGTGTATTTGATGAGTGTCTTTCGGTGCTGGTTGTAGCAGTGTATTTGATGAGTGTCTTTCTGTGCTGGTTGTAGCAGTGTATTTGATGAGTGTTCCTCAGTGCTGGTTTTATCAGTGTATTTGATGAGTGTCTTTCGGTACTGGTTGTAGCAGTGTATTTGATGAGTGTCTTTCGGTGGTGGTTGTAGCAGTGTATTTGACAAGTGTCTTTCGGTGCTAGTTGTAGCAGTGTATTTGATAAGTTTCTTTCGGTGCTGGTTGTAGCAGTGTATTTGATGAGTGTCTTTCGGTGCTGGTTGTAGCAGTGTATTTGATGAGTGTCTTTCGGTGCTGGTTGTAGCAGTGTATTTAATGAGTGTTTTTCGGTGCTGGTTGTAGTAGTGTATTTGATGAGTGTCTTTCTGTGCTGGTTGTAGCAGTGTATTTGATGAGTGTCCCTCAGTGCTGGTTTTATCAGTGTATTTGATGAGTGTCTATCGGTACTGGTTGTAGCTGTGTATTTGATGAGTGTCTTTCGGTGCTGGTTGTAGTAGTGTATTTGACGAGTGTCTTTCGGTGCTGGTTGAAGCAGTGTATCTGATGAGTGTCTTTCGGTGCTGGTTGTAGCAGTGTATTTGATAAGTGTCTTTCAGTGCTGGTTGTAGCAGTGTATTTGATGAGTGTCTTTCGGTGCTGGTTGTAGCAGTGTATTTGATGATGTTCTTTCGGTGCTAGTTGTAGCAGTGTATTTGATAAGTGTCTTTCGGTGCTGGTTGTAGCAGTGTATTTGATGAGGTTCTTTCGGTGCTAGTTGTAGCAGTGTATTTGATAAGTGTCTTTCGATGCTGGTTTCAGCAGTGTATTTGATGAATGTCTTTCGGTGCTAGTTGTAGCAGTGTATTTGATGAGTGTCTTTCGGTGCTGGTTGTAGCAGTGTATTTGATGAGGTTCTTTCGGTGCTAGTTGTAGCAGTGTATTTGATAAGTGTCTTTCGGTGCTGGTTGTAGCAGTGTATTTGACAAGTGCCTTTCGGTGCTAGTTGTAGCAGTGTATTTGATAAGTTTCTTTCGGTGCTGGTTGTAGCAGTGTATTTGATGAGTGTCTTTCTGTGCTGGTTGTAGCAGTGTATTTGATGAGTGTCTTTCTGTGCTGGTTGTAGCAGTGTATTTGATGAGTGTCTTTCGGTGCTGGTTGTAGCAGTGTATTTGATGAGTGTTTTTCGGTGCTGGTTGTAGTAGTGTATTTGATGAGTGTCTTTCTGTGCTGGTTGTAGCAATGTATTTGATTAGTGTCTTTCGGTGCTGGTTGTAGCAGTGTATTTGATGAGTGTATTTCAGTGCTAGTTGTAGCAGTGTATTTGATGAGTGTCTTTCGGTGCTGGTTGTAGTAGTGTATTTGACAAGTGTCTTTCGGTGCTGGTTGAAGCAGTGTATTTGATGAGTGTCTTTCGGTGCTGGTTGTAGCAGTGTATTTGATGAGTGTCTTTCGGTGCTGGTTGTAGCAGTGTATTTGATAAGTGTTTTTCGGTGCTGGTTGTAGCAGTGTATTTGATGAGTGCCTTTCGGTGCTGGTTGTAGCAGTGTATTTGATAAGTGTCTTTCAGTGCTGGTTGTAACAGTGTATTTGATGAGTGTCTTTCGGTGCTGGTTGTAGCAGTGTATTTGATAAGTGTTTTTTCGGTGCTGGTTGTAGCAGTGTATTTGATGAGTGTCTTTTGGTGCTGGTTGTAGCAGTGTATTTGATAAGTGTTTTTCGGTGCTGGTTGTAGCAGTGTATTTGATAAGTGTTTTTTCGGTGCTGGTTGTAGCAGTGTTTTGATGAGTGTCTTTCGGTGCTGGTTGTAGCAGTGTATTTGATGAGTGTCTTTCGGTGATGGTTGTAGCAGTGTATTTGATGAGTGTCTTTCGGTGCTGGTTGTAGTAGTGTATTTGACGAGTGTCTTTCGGTGTTGGTTGAAGCAGTGTATTTGATGAGTGCCTTTCGGTGCTGGTTGTAGTAGTGTATTTGATGAGTGTCTTTCTGTGCTGGTTGTAGCAGTGTATTTGATGAGTGTCTTTCTGTGCTGGTTGTAGCAGTGTTTTTGATATGTGTCTTTCGGTGCTGGTTTTAGCAGTGTATTTGATAAGTGTTTTTCGGTGCTGGTTGTAGTAGTGTATTTGATGAGTGTCTTTCGGTGCTGGTTGTAGCAGTGTATTTGATGAGTGTCTTTCGGTGCTGGTTGTAGCAGTGTATTTGATGAGTGTCTTTCTGCGCTGGTTGTAGCAGTGTATTTGATGAGTGTCTTTCGGTGCTGGTTGTAGCAGTGTATTTGATAAGTGTTTTTCGGTGCTGGTTGTAGCAGTGTATTTGATGAGTGTCTTTCGGTGCTGGTTGTAGCAGTGTATTTGATAAGTGTTTTTTCGGTGCTGGTTGTAACAGTGTATTTGATGAGTGTCTTTCGGTGCTGGTTGTAGCAGTGTATTTGATGAGTGTCTTTCGGTGCTGGTTGTAGTAGTGTATTTGACGAGTGTCTTTCGGTGCTGGTTGAAGCAGTGTATTTGATGAGTGCCTTTCGGTGCTGGTTGTAGCAGTGTATTTGATGAGTGTCTTTCGGTACTGGTTGTAGCAGTGTATTTGATGAGTGTCTTTCGGTGCTGGTTGTAGAAGTGTATTTGATGAGTGTCTTTCGGTGCTGGTTGAAGTAGTGTATTTAATGAGTGCCTTTCGGTGCTGGTTGTAGCAGTGTATTTGATGAGTGTCTTTCGGTGCTGGTTGTAGCAGTGTATTTGATGAGTGTCTTTCGGTGCTGGTTGTAGTAGTGTATTTGACGAGTGTCTTTCGGTGCTATTTGAAGCAGTGTATTTGATGAGTGCCTTTCGGTGCTAGTTGTAGCAGTGTTTTTGATATGTGTCTTTCGGTGCTGGTTGTAGCAGTGTATTTGATAAGTGTTTTTCGGTGCTGGTTGTAGTAGTGTATTTGATGAGTGTCTTTCGGTGCTGGTTGTAGCAGTGTATTTGATGAGTGTCTTTCGGTGCTGGTTGTAGCAGTGTATTTGATGAGTGTCTTTCTGTGCTGGTTGTAGCAGTGTATTTGACGAGTGTCTTTCTGTGCTGGTGTAGCAGTGTATTTGATAAGTGTCTTTCTGTGCTGGTTGTAGTAGTGTATTTGATGAATGTCTTTCGGTGCTAGTTGTAGTAGTGTATTTGATGAGTGTCTTTCGGTGCTGGTTGTAGCAGTGTATTTGATGAGGTTCTTTCGGTGCTGGTTGTAGCAGTGTATTTGATGAGTGTCTTTCGGTGCTGGTTGTAGTAGTGTATTTGACGAGTGTCTTTCGGTGCTGGTTGAAGCAGTGTATCTGATGAGTGTCTTTCGGTGCTGGTTGTAGCAGTGTATTTGATAAGTGTCTTTCGGTGCTGGTTGTAGCAGTGTATTTGATGAGTGTCTTTCTGTGCTGGTTGTAGCAGTGTATTTGATGATGTTCTTTCGGTGCTAGTTGTAGCAGTGTATTTGATAAGTGTCTTTCGGTGCTGGTTGTACCAGTGTATTTGATGAGTGTCTTTCGGTGCTGGTTGTAGTAGTGTATTTGACGAGTGTCTTTCGGTGCTGGTTGAAGCAGTGTATTTGATGAGTTCCTTTCGGTGCTGGTTGTAGCAGTGTATTTGATGAGTGTCTTTCGGTGCTGGTTGTAGCAGTGTATTTGATGAGTGTCTTTCGGTGCTGGTTGTAGTAGTGTATTTGACGAGTGTCTTTCGGTGCTGGTTGAAGCAGTGTATTTGATGAGTGCCTTTCGGTGCTGGTTGTAGCAGTGTATTTGATGAGTGTCTTTCGGTGCTGGTTGTAGCAGTGTATTTGATAAGTGTCTTTCGGTGCTGGTTGTAGCAGTGTATTTGATGAGTGTCTTTCGGTGCTGGTTGTAGTAGTGTATTTGACGAGTGTCTTTCGGTGCTGGTTGAAGCAGTGTATTTGATGAGTGTCTTTCGGTGCTGGTTGTAGCAGTGTATTTGATGAGTGTCTTTCGGTGCTGGTTGTAGCAGTGTATTTGATAAGTGTTTTTCGGGGCTGGTTGTAGTAGTGTATTTGATGAATGTCTTTCTGTGCTGGTTGTAGCAGTGTATTTGACGAGTGTCCCTCAGTGCTGGTTTTATCAGTGTATTTGATGAGTGTCTTTCGGTACTGGTTGAAGCAGTGTATTTGATGAGTGTCTTTCGGTGCTGGTTGTAGCAGTGTATTTGATGAATGTCTTTCTGTGCTGGTTGTAGCAGTGTATTTGATAAGTGTCTTTCGGTGCTGGTTGTAGCAGTGTATTTGACGAGTGTCCCTCAGTGCTGGTTTTATCAGTGTATTTGATGAGTGTCTTTCGGTACTGGTTGTAGCAGTGTATTTGATGAGTGTCTTTCGGTGCTGGTTGTAGTAGTGTATTTGACGAGTGTCTTTCGGTGCTGGTTGAAGCAGTGTATCTGATGAGTGTCTTTCGGTGCTGGTTGTAGCAGTGTATTTGATAAGTGTCTTTCGGTGCTGGTTGTAGCAGTGTATTTGATGAATGTCTTTCGGTGCTGGTTGTAGCAGTGTATGTGATGAGTGTCTTTCGGTGCTGGTTGTAGCAGTGTATTTGATAAGTGTCTTTCGGTGCTGGTTGTAGCAGTGTATTTGATGAATGTCTTTCGGTGCTGGTTGTAGCAGTGTATTTGATGAGGTTCTTTCGGTGCTGGTTTCAGCAGTGTATTTGATGAAATTCTTTCGGTGCTAGTTGTAGCGGTGTATTTGATAAGTGTCTTTCGGTGCTGGTTGTTGCAGTGTATTTGATGAATGTCTTTCGGTGCTGGTTGTAGCAGAGTATTTGATGAATGTCTGTCAGTGCTAGTTGTAGCAGTGTATTTAATGAGTGTCTTTCGGTGCTGGTTGAAGCAGTGTATTTGAAACGTGTCTTTCGGTGCTGGTTGTAGCAGTGTATTTGATGAATGTCTTTCGGTGCTGGTTGTAGCAGTGTATTTGATGAGTGTCTTTCGGTGCTGGTTGTAGAAGTGTATTTGATGAATGTCTTTTGGTGCTGGTTGTAGCAGTGTTTTCGATAAGTGTCTTTCGGTGCTAGTTGTAGCAGTGTATTTGATGAGTGTCTTTCGGTGCTGGTTGTAGCAGTATATTTAAAGAGTGTCTTTCGGTGCTGGTTGTAACAGTGTATTTGATGAGTGTCTTTCGGTGCTGGTTGTAGCAGTGTATTTGATGAATGTCTTTCGGTGATCGAAAAGATATACCATAGCTCTAACAATCCTTATCTTTCAACGACTCTCCGTAGACAAAAAGAAGACTACTGGATTAGACAATTGGGAACTGCAACACCGTATGGCTGCAATGACAAAATTGATGGTATAGGTATTCTATGTAGTCCTTCGTGTAACTCGATGAATGTGATGAATATTTTCAACTCGACTCCTCGACGTAGACGCAGTCATGGTCATCGTCATTATACATCACCCTCTCTGCATTATGTCTCTATTAATGACTTGCTGCCATTCATACAAAAACCGTTAGGTATTCATCACATTCGCACGAAACTTTATTCATTACCCCTTTCAAAACTTCATTCTCTGTTCAATTTATGTTTGGAATCCACTGTTACAAACCCTCATTCAAACCTATACAAACTTCAAGCTATAATTTCGGATATTGCAAGTCACAGACTTTTCAAGCCAGTTCGAATTGGAAAAGATGAAAAAGAGAAAAGATATTTTCTAAATCTTTCCTCTGCCAACAAAGGTCTCGATGGCGTCAACCTTGGCAATATCCTTCATCATAAATTAGTTCAATCGAAAATACCTCCTTATTTTAAAGACCAGTCTGTACCAATAATTTCTTATACCTATACCAAACCTATTGCAACTAAAATTTTCAATTACAAACGCGTTTTGCAGGATCTCGATATTGACGACTTCAAGTCTAAACCTCCTGATTGCACTTGTGCTAGTTCCCAATTTATATATAATCCCGCTGGCCACGTTATTACCGGTGACCTTAACATTGTTAATAACACTTCTCTACGAAACGTGTTATCAAAAGGTCCGAAATATCGTGAGCCTATATCCATCAATTGGAAATACAACTTTAAAATTTTGATGGATTCAGTCGAGGATTATGCCAGCCAATGGGCTAAGCGCGAGAAGGAAGACGTAGACACTCTATCCGAATGGATAAAGGCAGTGAGGTCCTTAATACAAATCAGAATTAAGAAACTGAATGGGTCCATCAATGCCCATGCTACGTCAATTTTTAAAGACCCAAATGTTGCTAAACACCTATCCGACCTCCATGATAAATATGTTGTTGTCCCCGCAGACAAAGCCCCAAATAACATCGTTTTTGTCTGTAAAAGTCATTACATTAATTGCTTGATAAACGAATTAGGTATAGAAAATTCACTTGGAAACTCTACATATACCCTCACGACACTTACCAAAGAGGAAATCATGGATAATCATAGGTCTGTTCTTTGTTCCTTTGGTATTTCAACCAAAGATGAAGAACTGGATCTTCCATCACTGTATTGGATACCCAAACTACATAAGTGTCCTTACACACAGCGGCATATTGCTGGGTCTTCCAAGTGCTCCACAAAACCTCTTTCTAAATTATTAACATCCATTTTATCAGCAATCAAAGACGGGCTTCAAAGTTATTGTGAAACTGCCTATTCTAGAGGTGGCGTGTATCAGATGTGGATACTTAAAAATTCCAAAGATCTTTTAGAGTACATACAATCTAACTCTCTTTCATCTTGTAACAGTATTAAAACATTTGACTTCTCTACTCTTTACACAAGTATTCCACATTCCAAACTTAAAGACAAATTAAAAGAGTTGGTATTACTTTGCTTCATTAAAAAGAATGGCCAACGTAGATACAAGTATCTTGTCTTAGGGAGGGATAAATCCTACTTTGTAAAGAATCACTCTGATTCAAACAAAAAATTCTCTGAAACCGATATTATCAAGATGCTTGATTTCTTGATTGACAACATATTTGTTACGTTCGGAGGACGTGTTTTTCAACAGACTGTCGGCATCCCAATAGGAACAAACTGTGCCCCTCTACTTGCTGACTTGTTTCTTTATTATTATGAGGCTGACTTCATGCAGGAACTTCTTAGGAAGAAAGATAAGAAGTTAGCAATATCCTTTAACTCTACTTTCCGCTATATAGATGACGTTCTTTCACTAAACAATTCAAAATTTGGTGACTATGTGGAACGCATCTATCCCATCGAATTGGAGATAAAGGATACTACAGATACAGTTAAGTCAGCTTCATATCTTGACTTACATCTAGAAATTGACAATGAAGGTCGGTTGAAGACAAAACTTTACGACAAAAGAGATGATTTCAGCTTTCCAATTCTGAACTTTCCATTTCTAAGTAGCAACAGTCAAGCAGCACCTGCATACGGGGTATATATCTCTCAATTGATACGATATTCCCGTGCTTGCATTTCCTATCATGATTTTCTTGATAGAGGGTTACTGCTCACAAGGAAGCTATTAAATCAAGAGTTCCAAATGGTGATGTTGAAATCATCCCTTCGTAAATTTTACGGACGCCATCACGAGTGGGTTGACCGTTATGGAATAACCATTTCACAAATGATATCGGATATATTCCTCACGTCGTAACTACAATCCCCTTCCCTTTCGTGAATTTGACCTACCGAATTACACTATTTACCGGATTTGTAATCACATAAGCAACACGACGGGTGCCGCATGTGGAGCAGGATCTGCTTACCCTTCCGGAGCACCTGAGATCACCCCTAGTTTTTGGTGGGGTTCGTGTTGTTTATTCTTTAGTTTTCTATGTTGTGTCATGTGTACTATTGTTTTTCTGTTTGTCTTTTTCATTTTTAGCCATGGCGTTGTCAGTTTGTTTTAGATTTATGAGTTTGACTGTCCCTTTGGTATCTTTCGTCCCTCTTTTGTAGCAGTGTATTTGATGAATGTCTTTCTGTGCTGGTTATAGTAGTGTATTTGATGAATGTCTTTCGGTGCTGGTTGTAGCAGTGTATTTAAAGAGTGTTTTTCGGTGCTGGTTGTAACAGTGTATTTGATGAGTGTCTTTCGGTGCTGGTTGTAACAGTGTATTTGATGAATGTCTTTCGGTGCTAGTTGTAACGGTGTATTTGATGAATGTCTTTCGGTGCTAGTTGTAACAGTGTATTTGATTGGTGTCTGTCGGTGCTGGTTGTAACAGTGTATTTGATGAGGTTCTTTCGGTGCTGGTTGTAGCAGTGTATTTGATGAGTGTCTTTCTGTGCTGGTTGTAGCAGTGTATTTGATGAGTGTCTTTCGGTGCTGGTTGTAGCAGTGTATTTGATGAGTGTCTTTCGGTGCTGGTTGTAGCAGTGTATTTGATAAGTGTTTTTCGGTGCTGGTTGTAACAGTGTATTTGATAAGTGTCTTTCGGTGCTGGTTGTAGCAGTGTATTTGATGAGTGTCTTTCGGTGCTAGTTGTAACAGTGTATTTGATGAGGTTCTATCGGTGCTGGTTGTAGTAGTGTATTTGAGGAATGTCTCTCAGTGCTGGTTGTAGTAGTGTATTTGACGAGTGTCTTTCGGTGCTGGTTGTAACAGTGTATTTGATAAGTGTCTTTCTGTGCTGGTTGTAGTAGTGTATTTGATGAGTGTCTTTCGGTGCTGGTTGTAGCATTGTATTTGATGAGTGTCTTTCGGTGCTGGTTGTAGTAGTGTATTTGATGAGTGTCTTTCGGTTCTGGTTGTAACCGTGTATTTGATAAGTGTCTTTCGGTGCTGGTTGTAGCAGTGTATTTGATGAGTGTCTTTCGGTGCTGGTTTCGGCAGTGTATTTGATGTATGTCTTTCGGTGCTGGTTGTAACAGTGTATTTGATGAATGTTTTTCGGTGCTGGTTGTAGCAGTGTATCTGATGAGTGTCTTTCGGTGCTGGTTGTAACAGTGTATTTGATGAGTGTCTTTCGGTGCTGGCTGTAGCAGTGTATTTGATGAGTGTCTTTCGGTGCTGGTTTCAGCAGTGTATTTGATGAGTGTCTTTCTGTGCTGGTTGTAGCAGTGTATTTGATAAGTGTCTTTCGGTGCTGGTTGTAGCAGTGTATTTGATAAGTGTCTTTCGGTGCTGGTTGTAGCAGTGTATTTGACGAGTGTTTTTCGGTGCTGGTTGTAACAGTGTATTTGATGAGTGTCTTTCGGTGCTGGCTGTAGCAGTGTATTTGTTGAGTGTCTTTCGGTACTGGTTGTAACAGTATTTGATGAGTGTCTTTCTGTGCTGGTTGTAGCAGTGTATTTGATGAGGTTCTTTCGGTGCTGGTTATAGTAGTGTATTTGATGAATGTCTTTCGGTGCTGGTTGTAGCAGTGTATTTAAAGAGCGTTTTTCGGTGCTGGTTGTAGCAGTGTATTTGACGAGTGTTTTTCGGTGCTGGTTGTAACAGTGTATTTGATGAATGTCTTTCGGTGCTGGCTGTAGCAGTGTATTTGATGAGTGTCTTTCGGTACTGGTTGTAACAGTGTATTTGATGAGGTTCTTTCGATGCTGGTTATAACAGTGAATTTGATGAGGTTCTTTCGGTGCTGGTTGTAACAGTGTATTTGATGAGGTTCTTTCGGTGCTGGTTTCGGCAGTGTATTTGATGTATGTCTTTCGGTGCTAGTTGTAGCAGTGTATTTGATGAATGTTTTTCGGTGCTGGTTGTAGCAGTGTATCTGATGAGTGTCTTTCGGTGCTGGTTGTAACAGTGTATTTGATGAATGTCTTTCGGTGCTAGTTGTAACAGTGTATTTGATGAATGTCTTTCGGTGCTGGTTGTAACAGTGTATTTGATGAGGTTCTTTCGGTGCTGGTTGTAGCAGTGTATTTGATGAGTGTCTTTCTGTGCTGGTTGTAGCAGTGTATTTGATGAGTGTCTTTCGGTGCTAGTTGTAGCAGTGTATTTGATGAATGTTTTTCGGTGCTAGTTGTAGCAGTGTATTTGATGAGTGTCTTTCTGTGCTGGTTGTAGTAGTGTATTTGATGAGTGTCTTTCGGTGCTGGTTGTAACAGTGTATTTGATAAGTGTCTTTCGGTGCTGGTTGTAGCAGTGTATTTGATGAGTGTCTTTCGGTGCTGGTTGTAGCAGTGTATTTGATAAGTGTTTTTTGGTGCTGGTTGTAACAGTGTATTTGATAAGTGTCTTTCGGTGCTGGTTGTAGCAGTGTATTTGATGAGTGTCTTTCGGTGCTAGTTGTAACAGTGTATTTGATAAGTGTCTTTCGGTGCTGGTTGTAGCAGTGTATTTGATGAGTGTCTTTCGTCGCTAGTTGTAACAGTGTATTTGATGAGGTTCTTTCGGTGCTGGTTGTAGTAGTGTATTTGATGAGTGTCTTTCGGTGCTGGTTGTAACAGTGTATTTGATGAATGTCTTTCTGTGCTGGTTGTAGCAGTGTATTTGATGAGGTTCTTTCGGTGCTGGTTGTAGCAGTGTATTTGATGAGTGTCTTTCTCTGCTGGTTGTGGCAGTGTATTTGATGAGTGTCTTTCGGTGCTAGTTGTAGCAGTGTATTTGATGAGTGTCTTTCGGTGCTGGTTGTAGTAGTGTATTTGATGAGTGTCTTTCGGTGCTGGTTGTAGTAGTGTATTTGATAAGTGTCTTTCGGTACTGGTTGTAGCAGTGTATTTGATGAGTGTCTTTCGGTGCTGGTTGTAGCAGTGTATTTGATGAGTGTCTTTCGGTGCTGGTTGTAGCAGTGTATTTGATAAGTGTTTTTCGGTGCTGGTTGTAACAGTGTATTTGATAAGTGTCTTTCGGTGCTGGTTGTAGCAGTGTATTTGATGAGTGTCTTTCGGTGCTAGTTGTAACAGTGTATTTGATAAGTGTCTTTCGGTGCTGGTTGTAGTAGTGTATTTGATGAGTGTCTTTCTGTGCTGGCTGTAACAGTGTATTTGATGAGTGTCTTCCTGTGCTGGTTGTAGCAGTGTATTTGATGAGTGTCTTTCGGTGCTAGTTGTAGCAGTGTATTTGATGAGTGTTTTTCGGTGCTGGTTGTAACAGTGTATTTGATAAGTGTCTTTCGGTGCTGGTTGTAGCAGTGAATTTGATGAGTGTCTTTCGGTGCTAGTTGTAGCAGTGTATTTGATGAGTGTTTTTCAGTGCTGGTTGTAACAGTGTATTTGATAAGTGTCTTTCGGTGCTGGTTGTAACAGTGTATTTGATGAGTGTTTTTCGGTGCTGGTTGTAGCAGTGTATTTGATGAGTGTCTTTCGGTGCTAGTTGTAGCAGTGTATTTGATGAGTGTTTTTCAGTGCTGGTTGTAACAGTGTATTTGATAAGTGTCTTTCGGTGCTGGTTGTAACAGTGTATTTGATGAGTGTTTTTCGGTGCTGGTTGTAGCAGTGTATTTGATGAGTGTCTTTCGGTGCTAGTTGTAGCAGTGTATTTGATGAGTGTTTTTCGGTGCTGGTTGTAACAGTGTATTTGATAAGTGTCTTTCGGTGCTGGTTGTAGTAGTGTATTTGATGAGTGTCTTTCTGTGCTGGTTGTAGCAGTGTATTTGATGAATGTCTTTCGGTGCTGGTTTCAGCAGTGTATTTGATGAGTGTCTTTCGGTGCTGGTTGTAGCAGTGTATTTGATAAGTGTCTTTCGGTGCTGGTTGTAGCAGTGTATTTGATGAGTGTCTTTCGGTGCTGGTTGTAGCAGTGTATTTGACGAGTGTTTTTCGGTGCTGGTTGTAACAGTGGATTTGATGAGTGTCTTTCGGTGCTGGCTGTAGCAGTGTATTTGATGAGTGTCTTTCGGTACTGGTTGTAACAGTGTATTTGATGAGTGTCTTTCTGTGCTGGTTGTAGCAGTGTATTTGATGAATGTCTTTCTGTGCTGGTTATAGTAGTGTATTTGATGAATGTCTTTCGGTGCTGGTTGTAGCAGTGTATTTAAAGAGTGTTTTTCGGTGATGGTTGTAGCAGTGTATTTGACGAGTGTTTTTCGGTGCTGGTTGTAACAGTGTATTTGATGAATGTCTTTCGGTGCTGGCTGTAGCAGTGTATTTGATGAGTGTCTTTCGGTACTGGTTGTAACAGTGTATTTGATGAGGTTCTTTCGGTGCTGGTTGTAACAGTGTATTTGATGAGGTTCTTTCGGTGCTGGTTGTAACAGTGTATTTGATGAGGTTCTTTCGGTGCTGGTTTCGGCAGTGTATTTGATGTATGTCTTTCGGTGCTAGTTGTAGCAGTGTATTTGATGAATGTTTTTCGGTGCTGGTTGTAGCAGTGTATCTGATGAGTGTCTTTCGGTGCTGGTTGTAACAGTGTATTTGATGAGTGTCTTTCGGTGCTGGCTGTAGCAGTGTATTTGATGAGTGTCTTTCGGTACTGGTTGTAACAGTGTATTTGATGAGTGTCTTTCTGTGCTGGTTGTAGCAGTGTATTTGATAAGTGTCTTTCTGTGCTGGTTGTAGCAGTGTATCTGATGAATGTCTTTCGGTGCTGGTTGTAGCAGTGTATTTGACGAGTGTCTTTCGGTGCTGGTTGTAGCAGTGTATTTGATGAATGTCTTTCGGTGCTGGTTGTAGCAGTGTATTTGACGAGAGTCTTTCGATGCTGGTTTTAGCAGTGTATTTGACGAGTGTCTTTCGGTGCTGGTTGTAGCAGTGTATCTGATGAATGTCTTTCGGTGCTGGTTGTAGCAGTGTATTTGACGAGAGTCTTTCGATGCTGGTTTTAGCAGTGTATTTGATGAGTGCATTGTTTCACTTAAGTTAATTGCAATTATAGTTAAGGCAACTTTTGCTAGACAATTAGCTATGACATATATAAGAGACCATAAAAACAATAGCATAATATTTTTGTTTTTCTCGGTTACATTGACATATATGATGTAATATATCTGAAACCGATTATACGAATTCGTTCTGCTAATCTAAATTTCGTAATTTCTATATTTTTCTAAAAGAGATCTTTCATATTCCTCAATTACAAATGTGTCAGTTTGTTGTATATGTATTGTGTTAAGAACAACTATCCTTTTGAGGAACTAACCAGCCTGTAAATGGTGTAATTTCCAATTTAAAACTGATGGTTTATGCAATCGTTTATCGTCTTCTTCTGTTGAACTATATTAGATGTAGACTATTAAAAATTTTCTGAATGTCCGCAAACATGTTACAGGTTGACTTTATATTTTAGTTCGCGATTTCAGAAAGAGAAAGGTGTATAGAATTATGATATTTGATGTGTTATTTATGTGTGAAGTTTACACTATTTAAGGTTGGTCATCTGACAAAAAAAGGAAAATATGCAAAACTCTGTTGTTGCCGAAAAAAAAAGAGAAAATATGTTTCAATCAGTACTCAAAATAATGCCATTAGGCCAACAAAAAATAAATGCTTATACAAATAAATCAACCACTTCAGAATATACCTCTACAAACGTCTGGATCTTCATCTGATCTATCTGTACAATCTGTATTTCCATCACATACACTGTATTTACTGACACATTGTAATCCATCTGAACACTTTTTGTTGTAATCACCGCAGCTATAATCTAGATATATATACACATGTATGTCATAGCAAAATTCCGGACAAATGATAAATTCAGGCGTGAGAACAAATTGTTATTACAACCATATATTCATTTAGTAATGCGAAAAAATCAGTTGTTGATGTGATCAAAAAATGGATTTATTTATAAGTCAATTTTACTTCGTTAGTGTATTGTCATTAGACAGACTAGTGTAAAACGTTACATCAAGTGTTATTACTCAGGAAATTGAGATTAACTGAATCAAACATATTAAAATGAAAATGTGCGGAAAATTATGTTTTTCGGCGCTGGTTGTAGCAGTGTATTTGATTAGTGCATTCGTTTCACTTTACTTGATTGCATTTCATTTCATGTAATTTTTACTAGAAAACTAGTTGTGACATATTTAGGAGACCATAAAACAATAGCGTAATGTTTTTGTTTACTAGTTTGACCTTAGTGACATTGATAAATAAGATGTAATATGGCTGAAACCGATTATAGGAATTCTTTCTATCATATACTTGAACTATAAATGTATCAGTTTGTTGTACATGTATTGTTTTAATGACAACTAGCCTTTTGATGAACTAAACAGCCTGTAAATGGTTTAATATCCAATTTAAGTATACAAAAGAAGATGTGGTATGACTGCAAATGAGTCAACAATCCACAAAAGACCAAAATGACACAAACATTAACAATTATAGGTCACCGTACGGCTTTCAACAATGAGCAAAGCCCATACCGCATATAGTCAGCTATAAAAGGCCCGAATAAGACAATGAAAAAAAATTCAAGCGAGAAAACTAACGACCTCATTATATAAAAAAAGAACGAAAAACAAATATCTTACACATAATCCAACGACAACCACAGAATCACAGGCTCCTGAATTAAGGTTTTTCATCAGACAAAAAGAGTAAAATATGCAAAACCATGTCGTTTCCAAAAAAACAACAACAAACAAACAACAAAATATGTATCAATCAGTAGTTGAAATAATGCCATAAGGCCAACACAAACTAAATGCTGATACAAATAAATCAACTAATTCAGAATATACCTCTACAAAAGTCTGGATCTTCATCTGATCTATCTGTACACTCTTTGTTTCCATCACATAAAACGTATTTACTGACACATTGTAATCCATCTGAACACTTTTGGTTGTTTTCATCGCAGCTAAAATCTAGATGTATATAAACATGTTTCTCTAATTCTTCGTCAATTTATCCCTTTCTGCACCATTTGTATAAAAAAATAATAACCAACGTGTGGTTCTATTGATCTCAGTGCTTCATTGGTTAAAATCCGAGTATGAAGTCGAACTTTTTTGCTTTTCTCTGAATTTCTTATTGTGACGGCATGAAAAAAGGCGACCATGCCTGATGACGTCACATAGGAAGATCTTTTAGCAGCTCATTCGAAAGAAGGTAATAGTTTGCCTGCATAATATTTGAAAATCATAAGGGAAATAGATTCCACCACTGCATCTTGTGTAATATACTATGTATCAACTCTTGACAGTTAAATTTTAGATATCTAAAACGCTCGGGCAAGCCTCCCGTTTTAAATTGGAAAATTGAACTGCCTCGAGTTGATAAATATCATTTTACACTCGATGCAGTGGTAGAATCTATATATTACATAACAAAATACAGGACAAATGATAAATTCAGGGGTGAGAACAAATTGTTATTACAATCATATATTCATTTAGTGAATCGAAAAAGTCAGTTTATGGGATCTAAAAAGGATTTATTTATTAGTTAATCTTACTTCGTATGTGAATTGTTATTAGACAGACTAGTGTATAATGTTACATCCATTTTCATTACTCAGTATAAATGCGCGAATATATTGACATGTCAAATGATTGTTTTTAATTGAACTTTATTTTTCAAACACTTGCATACATATCTGGTGTATGCTGATTTTTATTTATAAGAAATGTAAAGTGCTGTGGTATATTAAACTACATAATCAATTTGGTAGGTTATCTGTGTATTTATAGTAGCAGCATCTCCTTTGTGATAACAAAACAATCATTGCAATGTCAGCAATTCATTATTTGAATACCTCGACAAAATCCTGGATCTTCGTCTGACTTATCGTTACAATCTGCATGTCCATTACACGAACTTTGTTTACTGACACATTGTTGTCCATCAGCACATTTCATTTCCCACTCAGAGCAAACATATGCTAGAAACAAAAAAAAAAGACTTCAGGTTGTATATATAAAACATGACCTTTGATAATATAACCAGAAATAGTGTTGTTTTTCTTTACACTAAATCACAGTATTATTTGATTTACATTGTTACTACATGTATAAACTTTGAAATGTGTTCTCTTAATTTTTTGTAGAAATACAAATTTCATTAATCTATTTCGCATTTTTTTTTATCAAAATGTATGATTATATATCTGTATATGTTCATGCAGGAATCATAATACAGATAATGTTCGGAATCATTTCTTCAATAGATATAGGAAGATGTGGTGTGAGTGCCAATGAGACAACTCTCCATCCAAATTACAATTTAAAAAGTAAAAAATTGTAGGTTAAAGTACGGCCTTTAACACGGCCTTCAATCTCCACATGTTGACCGATATCATATATTCAGCAGAACTGTTTTATTATTCAATACGAATTGTTTTGATATGCTGGTATAAATATAAAATGTTTATAATGTTTTGTTTTTGATACAAAACATCATTGGATATGAAAACCTTACTCTACACACTACATAAATCGACAACATAATCATCTTTCATTTTGAAAAAACAAAAATGTTAGAATTTACCCTTGCACATCACTTCTTCTTCATCAGACCCATCATAACAATGTTTCGTTCCATCGCAAACAGTTGATTTAGGGACACATTCAACACCATCCGCGCACTTAGTTTTGTCGTCTTTACAAGGAAGAGCTGCATAGAATAATTGAACAAATGTATGTGATCATTATACAATCATTTCCTTTGTCTAATTGAAATAGGAAGATTTGTTCACCCATAGAAAAATCATATTTCACGAGGGTGAACAAATCTTCATATCTCAAGAAGCCAAGGGACATTATTTTTTCATTACTTTGCCTATACTTTTTTCAATTCTTAATATAAAATTTACATAATTGTTTTCTTATCCGTTTTGATTTATAACTTTACTGCTTAGTCTTAGAGGCATGATGTTTTTATTAGTTGTTAATGGCTTTGAACTAGCTGTCAGATAACTACGATTACTCTCATATCTGTTCATGGTGTCTTTTTGTGTTGGGATGTATTAGTACCCGGCCACGTCCACTTGTATTCTTTGTCTATCTGATGAGGTAAGCCTTTTTCAACTGATTTTTATAGTTCGTTCTTATGTTGTACTGTTATACCACTGTCCCAGGTTAGGTGGAGAGTTGGGATCCCTCCAACATGTTTAACCCCGCCACATTAGTTATGCATGTGCCTGTCCCAAGTCAGGAGCCTGCAATTCCGTGGTTGTCGTTTGTTTATGTGTTACCTTTTTGTTTTTCGTTCATTTTTTTACATAAATAAGGCCGTTAGTTTTCTCGTTTGAATTAGTTTACATTATCTTATCGGGGCCTTTTATAGCTGACTTTATGCGGTATGGGCTTTGCTCATTGTTGAAGGCCGTACGGTGACCTGTAATTGTAAATGTTTGTGTCATTTTGGTCTTTTGTGAATAGTTGTCTTATTGGCAATCATACCACATCTTCTTTTTTATACAACATACACAGTTAATAAAGATCAATTTTGAATGCATATAATTGACACATCGCTATTTGCAATTACCACTACAATATGCTTGTTTTGTATTTGTCAGTTGATTGTTTTGTTGATAATTTCATAACATCAGATATCAAATGACGTAGATATCAACATCTTTAATTCACGTATACGTAATGACCTTGAACAATGAGAAAAATCTGTTCTGCATAGTAAGTGATAAAATGGCCAGAAAAGGAAAAATAAAAGTAACAAAAATGTTTTGAATTATCGTATTATCACGCAGATAAGTCGAGTCTTGTATATGCATTTGTAAAAGGTTGAATCATTTCAGAAATTAATTAATGAAACAATCAATTATGGATATCTAAAGTTGACCTAAATCATGTAAGTGTGATTGTTGAAGAATTATCACATCTACGCGCAATCCTACACGACCTTTAATACACGTGTATACCTTTACACATTTCTTCATCCTCGTCAGAACCATCATTACAGGTTACATACTGATTGCATAGGCCTGATTTATAAATACATTGTATATTATCCCTACATTTAACTTTACCATCTGGGCACTCAAAATCTGAAATTAAAAGAGACAACATTTAGATAAAATATACAACATAACTTTCGACGTAACGCTATAAATATGAAAACTATTCCTTTCTTCTGGTGGTTTGCTTAGATAAAATTTAGAATGGAAATTGGGAATGTCTCAAAAAAACAAACGACAGCAGAAGTTCACCAACAGGTCTTCAATGTAGTAAGAAATTCCCGCACTCGGAGACGTCATTCAGCTGGCCCCTTAACACATATATACTAGTTCAGTGATAATGAATGCCATACTTATTTACAAATAGTACACAAGAAACTAAAAATAAAATAATACAAGAATAACAAAGGCGAGAGGCTCCTGACTTGCGACAGGCACAAACATGCGACGGGATTTAACATGTTTGTGAGATCTCAACCCTCCCCTAATACCTCTAGCTAATGTAGAAACGTAAACTCCTAAAAATACGCACATTACAATTCAGTTTAAGAGAAGTCCGAGTCTGTTGTCAGAAGATGTGACCAGAGAAAATAAATAAAATGACAATAATACACAAATAACAACAGACAACTTACTAGCAGTTAACTGACATGCCAGCTCCAGACTAAAATTAAACTGCCTGAAAGATGATGATTTTTGAATATCAGGCATAATCCTTCCCGCTAGGGGTTTAGTATCCTACCATCATAACATATATGAACTGAACATAACCCGTGTCATGGCAACAACTGTTTTTTTTAATAAATGTCTTTAGTTCCGATGCAATGACCCTATAAGTGAATCTATATTAACGCCAAAATATGCCTTCTTTAATGACCTGACAACAGTATTATATGACATACTGACAAATTGATTTTTAAGGTCAAGTATATTTTCCTCTTTTTCCGGACAATTACTATCAATGTGTAATTGCATTAGTCAATTATGTTAATACGTTAACTGGAGTCATGTTATTTGAAATATAAGTTTAATAAGCAAGTGTATTGATGACGGCTCAAAGCAACAATGCGTACGATAACAAATGGGTTAAGGATACTACAGATACTGTTAAGTCGGCTTCATATCTTTACTCACATCTGGAGTTGACAATGAGGGTCGAGTGAAAACAAAGTTTACGACAAAAGAGATGATTTCAGCTTTCCATTTGTGAACTTTTCATTACTGAGCAGCACCATACCAGCAGCACCTGCATACGGGGTATATATCTCCCAATTGAAACGATATTCCCGTGCTTGCATTTACTATCATGATTTTCTTGATAGAGGGTTACTGCTCAGAAGGAAGCTATTTAACCAAGATTTCCAAAAGGTGAAGTTGAAATCATCCCTTCGTAAATTTTACGGACGCCATCACTATTTTGTTGACCGTTATGGAATAACCGTTTCACAAATGATATCGGATATGTTCATTGCGTCGTAACTACAATCCCCTTCCCTTTCACGAAAGTCATCTTCCGAATTAGACTATTTACTGGATTTGTAATCATATTAGCAACACGACGGGTGCCACATGTGGAGCAAGATATGCTTACCCTTCCGAAGCACCTGAGATCACCCCTAGTTTTTGGTGGGGTTCGTGTTGTCTTTTCATTTTTATCCATGGCGTTGTCAGTTTGTTTTAGATTTATGAGTTTGACTGTCCCTTCGGTGTCTTTATTCCCTCTTTTATCTTCTTAAAAAATTTCACTATAACCAATATTTGTGTATTTATCATACAACACTTTACACATATATTTTTATCTTTATCAATCCAAGTAACCGTGGAAAAGAACAATTGACATTTCATTATTATTAATTCTATATTTTGAGTGTATTGTCTTAAAACAAGCAATGATTAAAACGCCGATTGGGTCTAACTAAATATGATGCTTAATACAAATGCTAAAATATAAATCATACTCCTCTTTATTTGTATTCTTACCATTACATATTTCCTTTGTTTCATCAGATCCATCATTACAATCTTTAAAACCAGAACATAGACTCCTTTTAAATACGCACTGAATATCATCCTGACATTTGATCTTACCGTCACCACAGTCGAAACCTAAATAATAACAATTTGTAATTATTCTCGCGCCCATGTATTCAATATTCGGTGTTTTAGTCGACAATTGTGTATCTCTGGTATAAATCCATATCAAAACCGAATGTATTAAAGAAAATAATATTATACTGCATGAATCGCTTTAATGTATATTTGACAAATGCGCAAACAAGTTCATTGTGACTATTACTTTATATTTGTATTGGTATTATTTTGGTCTCTAATCGAATAAAAAGAAATCCAGAATATGTTTAAATTTTAGTAAATGACCTTTTATCGGCTATTGACAATAGTACATAAATAACAACAAACAACTAGCGGTTGACTGACATGCCAGCTCTAGATATCAATTATACTGACTGAAAGATTATGATTTCATCATAAGAACAACAGTCATAATCCTTCCCGTTAGGGGTTTAGTATAATACCATTATAACATATATGAGACGAACAAAACCCGTGTCATGGCAACAACTGGTTTTTGAAGAAATGTGTTTAGTTCCGATGCAAAGACTTTATAAGAGAATAGATATTAACGCCAAAATATGCAATCTTTAATGACCTGACAACAGTAAATATTTAAAACCAGAACATATGCTCCTTTTATATACGCACTGGATATCATCCTGACATTTGTTTTATCGTTACCACAGTCGAAACCTTAATACATTCGTAATAACAACTTGTAATTATTCTTGCGTCCATGTTTTCAATATTCGATGTTTTAGTCGACAATTGTGTTTCTCTGATATAAATCCATATCCAAACTGAATGCAATAAAGAAAATAATATTAAACTGCATGAAACGCTTTACATGATAACGCTGTAGGATTAAGTGGCTGTATACAAGATACAATATAATGCAGTAATGTATATTTGACAAATGCGCAAAACAGTTAATTGGGACTATTCCATTATATTTGTACTGGTATTGTTTTGGTCTCTAATCTATAATACTAAAATAACGAGGTCCAATTTGTCAGCCGTCATCACGTAAAAACAACGAATCAAAGAATACAACTTTATATATTACTAATATAGTACAAAGGTGTAGATTAAAAATTACACCACTCCACGTAATCAATATTGCCAATAATTAAGAAGTTCCGGGTCGAGTCCGATACCGATACCAATTGTATATTCACCTGTTATCCATTACATTATATGTACGTTCCGCATCTGACAGGCGTACCACCAAACGGTGTAATTAGGATTTTGCTATATACATGGGTAATAATCACAGGGTTGACACTACTAAATTTAATCATTGTCAAATTGTTACCTTTTGTAGTATTTTAATCAGGTAGACTTTCTAAGATAATAATACGAATACTAAAAATCTGGACTAAAAAAGGCGTATAGGTACTGTTAGTGGGCATGACGTAAAACAGCGAATCAAATAATTCAACTTTTTTTATAACTAATATAGGACAATGCTATTGATTAAAAATTACTCCATTCTAGAACCTTTTGTTTTCCAAATAACTTATATAACTTCAGTCATGGACCCGCGATATCACGGGTGTGTTCTAGTCGAATAAAAAGAAATCCAGAATAGGTTTATCAATTTAAGTAAATTACTTTTTGTCGGCTATTAAAGTTTATCTAAAATATTTCGAAAAATTATGTAAACGCCTGCTAACAATGATTCTTGGATGGGAATATACACACCTGCACAGGTCTCTATACTTTCGTCGGATTTATCATTACACTCTCTATATCCATCACATAGATGTCTCTTTCTAATACACTGTAAACCATCAGCACATTTAACATAATCTGGTTGACACTGAAAATCTAAAGGAATGTATTTAATTTGTATTTTAGAAAAATGAAAGTCACGGACTAAATGTTTTATCAGTTAACAACTATATGTTTCAGTATGACATACATGAGCAAAACCTATACTGTATAGTCGGCTTTGTAGACCCCGATATAGCTGGTGATGAATAGGTATTGTCATGTAGTATCAACAGTCCAGTAGTCAGCACTTCTGTGTTGACGTGAGTTATCATTGATGTGTTCATAATTATACATTAACTGTTAGCAAATCATCGAATTAATGAAACACAAAGGCTCTTCTACCTCAGGAAAAGATTACTTTAGCTGTATTTGGCAAGACTTTTAGAAATTTGTGGTCCTCAGTGCTCTTCAACTTCGTAATTAACTTGTCCTTTTATGATATTTGATTCGAGCGTCACTGATGAGCCTTTTGTAGACGAAACACGCTTCTGGCGTAAATTTTAGTTATCTTGGTGTAATCAGGGATGTACAGAAATTAACACCGTTGTTGAAAATTGATACACCCTGACGCGCAGCCGAATGGGCGTATGAATTTTCAACAACGGTGTAAAATTCCGTACACCCCTATGTATAGCTAATTACACCAAAATGACGAATCTATTTCTAAGGAACAATTCCTTTACTCATTTTCAAACCAGGATGTAAAATTAAAAATTGGTAATGAAGAATTTCCAGTTTTTAACTTCGATGTTGCGACACGTTGTCATATAGATACACCTTATTATATATTTTATATGAAGTGTTCTATTGAAGTTTCGGGTAAAAAAAAATATATAAAAAAGTGTATCTTGTATGTTTTATTTTAAACATTAAATCTTTTTTTTTACTTTTTTTTTTATTTCGACCAAAAAAATTTAATTCGTTTTTGGCATATTTTATTTATCCCGATGCAAACAAGGGTGGGGTGCTATTTACAACGTGGTAATTAACCAACTAGATTGCAAAAGATTTGCTGCCTGAGAAATATTGAATTCTATTCCTGGTATCTATGACGAATTTATATTTCACATTTGAATGAATTCAAACCAAAATCAGTAGGAAAAAATATATGTAAAACTCATAAAACGAAAACAAATAATGTACAGCAATATTCGACAATATGCATATGCTGATAGCAAAAAAAAAAAAACATATAGCGAGAAAAAAGACGAATTTATATACATCTTCCAACATAATCGGCAATAAGAACTGATCTTATAGCATTCCAATTTAACGAATAGCAAGCTTATAACACTTTTATCCGCAGACAACATATCACTTCCTTTCTGTTACGCTTAATGTTTTGTTTCAGAACCCCAAAAAGGTTTTATTTACCATTTCATCAAAATATTTCTACACATTTATTTACTGTGATCATTGACCTGTTTTATGGAGCAATTCTGTGTTGAAAGCCTTACTTTGACATATAATGATTTGCGTTATACAAATAATAACTTTATTGGAGAGTCTCAATGACACATATACCACATCTACTTTTTTTTAACAAGATTGTCGATCGAGTAAACGGCAATGTACTGCTCCGTATCATTCAATAATGAAATTGTTAATTAATGTCCAACATTCCAATTTTGTGAACCGACATTTGTGTAAACATTCAACAAT
The DNA here is from genome assembly GCF_036588685.1 of Mytilus trossulus. Lineage (NCBI taxonomy): Eukaryota > Metazoa > Mollusca > Bivalvia > Mytilida > Mytilidae > Mytilus > Mytilus trossulus. The sequence goes on along the minus strand of NC_086379.1, from coordinate 110,919 downwards.
TAAGGCCGTGTTCACACCAAACGCCGTGTAGAGTTAACATGGTTACAATTAGTTCAGTGTAGTGTTCACTGGTTTCACATAAGATTTGTCCACATCTATACACCTTGTTTAGTTAGCTGTACATAAAAAAAATTCCCATTTGTAAACTATATGTCATTTAAATTTTCATTACGTAGAAATGAATTCAAAATTTTTGGAAAAATTTTCTAGCGGTAAGGGAACAATCATTTGACTTCAAAAGGGGGGTGGGGGATGGGAATGGAAATATTCCGATCACCAATTTGATAAAAAAAAAAAATATTCTGAATCCAGAGTTTCCCCATACATTATAGTGTTAAATATTGAAAAAAAAGTATTTGATCACCAGCATCGAAAAAAAGGGAATAAAAACGTACGCGCGAAATAAAATCTGACTCAGATAAAAAAAAATAACCCTCCCCCTTTTTTTAAGTTAAGTGGTTGCTACTATATGAAAGCCATTTTTATAATTTGCAGTAGTTTGAATATACGAGAGATGTCTCGATAACGCATAAGTAAACGTTAGCTGCAACAGCGTGCTTACAGCCAAAAAAAAAAAAGGATTGATATATTAGGGATCACTACATTTTTATCTTTTCTGTTCGTTTCAAATGGTATTTCTTCTCCAATGAGTATTTGGTAAAGATAGAGGGTAACATTTTTTTAAATTTATTTTACATGTTATTTAGCGGAACTGAGATACTAAACAAACATATCATTTACCTCACACTTTTTGCAGTCATGCATTCATGCGTGAATCGTTTTTTTTAAAGACCAGTGGCGAATATTTCTGTGTACGTCAAAGACCTTTTCAAATGAATTAGGCAGCAACTATTTTCTTCATTTTTTGTGGAGGGGGAGGGGGCGTAAGCTATTGATTTTTTTCAGAACAAATTTTGTTGACAAGTCGAAATCAATTTCAGCATTATATATAGTGGCAGCTGAGGGTGAAACAAATAATTTTTTTTCAGGGCCAAAAAATGGAAACATTTTTTGTTTCCAAAACAAAACCCATAGCTCACCACCCCGACCCCCTTGCCTTTATGTCTTATACTTGACTGTAATAGCCCCCCTTCGGAATATCAACTGGTTGCTGCCTTATGGGTTCGGCAATGATGCTGCTTTGAGTCTTGATTAGGGGTTAATAAAGTACGTTAATTTGTTTTAACAAAAAAAAATCTGTAAAATTTAGACAACTTATATTTATCAAAAATATCAATTTTGTGTACACTTAACCTACACAAGGCCTACATTGACTATCGACTGTGTGTAGGTTAAACATGATTTAAACTACATGTAAACATTGAGTTTTATCAATGGGAACGCAATTGTGTTCAGTTTACGTGTAAGTTACACTAACACAACACCGAATTTAGGTCAATGTGAACACGGCCTAAGACAGTTCTATATTTGGTTTTATTATACATTTCAGATTGTTTTAATGTTTAAATGATAAAATTATATTTGACTTTCTTGATAAAAGTCATAGAACCAAATTTTCAAAAAATTGTATCCAAACAGTTATTAGTGTTTTAACAAACGAAAGTAGACTTTGATCTTACTGTCTCCACAGTCGAAATCTTAGGTTTGTGTTGTCTATTCTTTAATTTTCTAAATTGTGTCATGTGAACTATTGTTTGTCTGTTTATCTTTTTCGTTTTTAGCCATGGCGTTGTCAGTTTGTTTAAGATTTATAATTTTGACTGTCCTTTTGGTATCTTTCATCTCTCTTTTAATAATAACAACTTATGATTTTTCCCGAGTCAATATACTCATTATTTAGTGTTTTAGTTGACAATTGTGAATCTCTGATAAGAATCCATGTCCAAACGTTATGTTTTCAAGAAAAAAATATCGTACTACATAATAATTCTGTAGAATTAGGTGGCTGTGTACAAAATATAACTGAATACACGAAGGGGTTCACTTTGACTTTTGCCTCATATTTTTTTTATGATTTTGGCCTCTAATCGAATAAAAATAAATCCAGAATATGTTTTAATTTTAGTAAATGACTTTTAATGGGCTATTGAAGTTTATATGAAGTCTTTTGAAAAATAATATAAATGCCTTCTAACAATTTTTAATATATGTGAATAAACATACCTGCACAGATCTCTTTACTTTCGTCGGAATTATCATTACAATGTATATTTCCATTACAAAGATGTCTCTGTTTAATACACTGTAAACCATCAGCACATTTGACATCATCTAGTAGGCACTGAAAATCTAACGGAACATATTTGATTTGTAGTTTAGAAGATTGAAAGTCTCAACCAAGGACTAAATGGCATATCAATTAACAACAATATGTTACAGTATGATATACATCAGGGGAATTCATACTGTATTATCGGCTTTAAAGGCCTTGATATGTCACATTTGAATGAACTCAAACCAAAAACCGTAGGAAATAATGTATGTACAAAACATTATGCGAAAACAAATGATATACATTCGACAACCGATAATATACAGGCATATATTGATAGCAAAAACAAAAAACAAACACAAAATAAAACATCTAGCGAGAAAAAAAAGACGGATTTATACATTTTCCAACAAAATCGGCAATCAGAACTGATCTGATACATGTTATAGTATTCCAATTTTACGAAAGCAAGCTTAAAACACTTTTATCTGCAAACAACATATCATTTCCTTTCTCTAACGCTTTATGTTTTGTTTCAGAACCCCCAAAAAGGTTTTATTTAACATTTCATCAAAATATTTCTACACATTTATTTACTGTTGATATGACCATTGACTTGTGTATATGGAGCAATGTATATAGAAAATAGCAAAAATAGATAACCATAAAACATACAGCGAGAAAAATCAAATCGGAAATCAGTACTAATCTTATAGTATTCCAATTTTACGGATAGCAAGCTTAAAAATCTTTTTTTTTCGCAGACAAATATCACTTCCTTACTCTGCCGCTTAATTTTGTGTGTTCAGTAAAAAGAAAGATGTTCTTTATCATTTTATCGAAATATTTCTACACATTTACTTACTGTTGATAAGGACATTGACTTGTTTATACATGGGACAATGCTGTGTTGACATTTAATGATTTGCGTTATACAAGTTATGAATTTACTGGAGAGTTTAAATGATACTCATAACACATCTACTCATTTGAACAAATTTTGTCGATCAAGTAAACGCCAATGTATTGCTCCGTATCATTCGTTAATGCAATTAGTAATTAATGTCCATCTGTAAATTATTCTGTGAACCGACATTTTTGTACTGTAATTTTCAACAATTAAGACAGTTACAAATTTGGATATTATAAATTTCAGATTGCTATAATGTTTAAGTAATTAAAGATATTTGACTTATTTGATAATAATCATAGAACCAAAGTTTTCAAAAATTGTATCCAGAGAGAAATTAGTGTTTTAACAAACAGAAGTAAATTGATCAGTTTGTACTTGTTGGGTATTTGGTAATAAATGCTTTCATGAACTGTAGGAGTCTGAATGACATTTATTTTTGAATTACAATACAATTTTGTACGTTCCGAACTAGTCAAATCACGTACATTTTATGATTTTGTTTATTGGTGGCCTTTCTTTGTGTGTGTGTGTGACCATGATGAGAATACAACTTTGATTGGAATGAAATGTTTAGAGTGGATAGTCGAAATAATGTCACAGTTTGAGAATGCTGACATTTGAGAAGAATAGAGAATGTAAATAGTTATCAAAGGTACCAGGTCTACATAAGACTCACCAGTGACGCTCATATCAAAATAGTTATAAACCAAACAAATACAAAGTTGAAGAGCATTGAGGATCCAAAATTTCAAAAAGTTGTGCCAAATACGGCTAAGATAATCTATGCCTGGGATAAGAGAATCCTTAGTATTTCGAAAAAATCAAAGTAAGTAAGTTATTAGACGCATTTTCTGTTGGACCGTGTAAATAATTGTATTCATATTTATATTTATACTTGTGTATAATAATTATGAAGGTACGTAAACGACATTTTTTAATAAACCTGTGCTTGTCAGAATCTCCAAGACACCATGCACAATTCATATGCATATTTTGTAATTAAGAACCAACCTTTGCACATTAATGTATCTTCATCATCACCAGTTTTGCACAAAGCGTTACCATTACAGCGATCTTTTGGTGAAAAACATTCAATACCATCACTACACTTTGTTGTATCAATCGGACACGTTCGATCTGTCGGAATTGATAAACGCATTAAGCGATTTATAAGTACAGTAATGCGTCTACAAATCTAATTTTCAAACTTATATAATAAGGTTTGTTTACCTTTCTGTGGAAAGACCTATCGGGTTTCTTCTAATTATTAGGTCTTTCTGCTTTTCTTTGGAAAAACCTATTGTATTTGTTTTAAAATTGAGGTTCCTCCACTTTTCTTGATTATAAAAGATTAGGTGACATTTGACCTTAAAAAGTGACAACCGGAAATGACCTTGTGAAAACCAAAAGTAGCTATTTTTGTACTTTTTCATTGAAAAGTAATCTAATTTCTTATATTTTGTTATTCGAATACAAAACTTATCACTCATGACTATAAATGACTTTGGATCAGCCGGAAGTGACCAGTTGTCTCCTTGTTTAAAGGCAATAGAATATAGAAACTATATTTTTTTTTAAATCGGAGTAAAAAAAAACTTTCAGATAACACTGAAAGAGACATTTATATCACCGGAAGTATCAAATTATCTCCCATGTTTCATTCAAAAGTATATCAAAACAAATTATGTAGCACCGATAAAGTAAGTAGCTTCTTTTCAAAATTTCTTTGATTTTAAAAGACCTTCAATTATTCTCTAAACAATTGTTTTTAATTATTAGGTATTTTACTTTTATGTGGAAAGACATATTGTTTTTCTTTTTCTTTTGTTTTGTTCTTGCAATAAATATGTGTTTCGCAATAAGTTGCTTAGATATTTTCTATATGATATCGAACATTTTATGCGGTTTTAAAATGTACCTTGGTTAACCGAATACTTTTCTTTGTATGAGGTATCTCCCCAAACACTGTTTCCTTGTGTCCCCTACTCCGTCGCAAATATAAAAGAATACAACAAATTTATCTTAATAAATTGCTCGTTATATCCCTCGCATCATTTGTCCTGTTTTGACCGACGCAATACATGTATGAACGCTCAATATGAGAGCTATTTCCCCTGATGCATTTAATATAAGTGATATGCATTTATATGTTGTAAACCATAAGTAATAGGGACCTAGGATCTTTTGATTTTTGGTCTTTTGGCAAACAAATGAAAATTGGGTCAAGGTCAAAGGTCCAGGTCATATTCTAGATTTTGAATTTGGCTTATTTACACTGATTTCAAGAAACGGAATAAGATATCGACTAATTATTGTTTACTAAATTGTAAGTTGCTACATGCCGTAATACGTGAATTTTGATTGCAAGGGTATGTTGAACGTAAAAGTGAGATTTCTACCCTGTTTTATTAAAAAAATATGCGTATGGTGATATATCTCATTAACCAAATATAATCAAGACCAATGGTCTTTTGATTTGACGCTATTGGTTTATGGCACTAAAATATATCTCAAAGCCATAGCTTTAAATGACGCTGTAGATTTTGACATTTGCTTTTACCCCATATGTAAACATGATAAAACCACGAGACTTTCGGCAAAAGGTATCAAACCTTCTAACATTAGAACAAACTACGGAAGTGAACTTGTGTAAACCGGTAGTATCTATTTTGTGTACTTTATTAATATAACAGTATATAGAAACAGATTCTTTTGAAATCAGTGTCAAGTAAATATTCAATATTATCGGAAGTAACATTTTTGAAACCGGAAGTAATATCCATTATTAAAAAAATATAGTATAGAAACCATATATTTTTGGAATCAGTGTACAATAGACTTTCTTTTGACGATTGAAATGACACTTTAAACTTAATTTGACAATTTCAAATTTAAATACATTGTTGTTGGTCGAAAGACCTTCAACTGTTCTCTAATTGATTGGTTTTTAATGAAAATAACAATTTCTGTCAAATTTATGTTTGTTTTGCAATATGTTGCCTAGATAATTCTCAAATTGTATTGTATTGTTTATACGCTTTTAAATTTCACTCTGCTAAGCCGAACCATTTTGTTTGTAAGAGTTATCTCCCTATTCACTGTGTATCATCTGTGTGTATCTTCATCGTAACCAAAAAAAGATATCGACAATTTTTTTTTGACAAATTGATCAATACATTCTCAGAAATGATTGGCTATAATGGATCGAAGTGATTCGATGAAATCTTTTAGGAGTAATCTACCTTAACGAAATAAATTTGTCGGTATGTGGTATTTACTTATAAACCATTACCCGTAAATCCTGGAATGTTTGTATTTGAGATCTATAATTCCTTAATAAGAAAATGAGGTCAAAGTCAAAGGTCAAGGTCAATTTCTAAGTTTTGACTCTTCTATGTTTTTGCATTTTCTCGAACACTTTGAAAAATATGAATAAAAGAACAAGTGCAAACTGATTGCTTTACGATAATGAATATATATGTTACATTGGTCTGATACAATACGCTGGCATCTTATTGGAGTGAGTGCTCATCATGCTCATGCGATTCCTATAATAATAAGGTTAATTGATCATTACTTCAAATTCCTTCTTTAAAAAGCCAAATGACTCTAACACAAGGTTTAGTGACATAAGTCCTTACAAAATGACACCCGAAATTGACATTGAGAAAACCGAAATTCATTTATTTTTGTTATTAAGATACATACGCTTATCAATAAATACTAGTTGTGACTTTTGATTATCCAGAAGTGACCAATTATCTCTTGGTTTACAGGCAAATGAATATAGAAACTATATTTTTTTTGAAAAGACGTGAATGACGCTTTCATTTGAGACCAGCAGTGACATTAACTTCACCAGAAGTAGCTAATTATCTTCCTTATTTCACTCAAAGTATTATAAAATCGCTCATGTATCGCTTAGACATAAATTAAACAGCTTTTTTTTCAATTTCTTTCATGTGGAAATATCTTCAATTGTTTTTTTTTCATATACTGTATTAGTAGTCTAATGAATTGACAAACGTGTTACCTTAAGGAATTTCTCTTGAAATAGTCAGAATTTGAAATTATCAGTCATAAATATAACACCTTTCATGATAGCTATGCATTCATTTACCAAAAAAATTGTATGTTATTTATGGTAAGATATTACATACTGCTCACAAAATATTTAAGAAACCGTTTTTTTTACAAAAAAAAAATTCCAGAAGTAAGAAAAATAAAAAAACCTCTTTCAAAATTATTAACATCTGTTTTCTTAGCAATTAAAGCCGTGCTTAACACACTGACTAGTATAAATGTGGCGTGAATTAGATGTGGATACTTATACATTCCAAAGATTATCAAATGTACATTCGATTTAAGACTTATTCATCTTTTAAAAACATTAAAACCTTTGACTTTACACAAGTTATCTCCATTCAAAACCATAAGACGAATTGAAAGAGACATCATAGATTAAAGGCAGATAAGAGGTTAGCAATATCCATTAACTTTACTTTCCGCTTTTTAGACGATGTTCTCTCACTCAATACAATTTGATGACTATGTTTTCCACATTTATATCGAACCAAAGATAGAGTATACAACAAGTACAGGTAATTTAGATTCATATTTTGATTTACATCTAGAAAATGAAAATGAGGATAGGTTGTAAAAATAACTTAACGACACAAGAGATGTGAACTTTCAATTTATATGTAACAACATTCCAACAGTAACTGCTTACAGATAAAATATTATATCTCCCAATAGATACTATATTCCCGGAGCCTGCATTTCCTAGCATGATTTCCTTCATAGAGAATAGCTGTTCCGAGGAAAGTATTAGACCAAGTGTTACAAATTGTGAAGTTGATATCATTCCTCCGTTAATTTTACGGACGCAATCACGAGATGGTTGACCGTTATGGAAAAAAGAACATTGCATAGATAATATCAGATATGTTCATTTTGTCGTACCTATAAAGGCAACAGTAGTATACCGCTGTTCAAAACTCATAAATCCATGGACAAAAAACAAAATCGGGGTAACAAACCAAAAACCGAGCGAAACGCATTAAATATAAGAGGAGAACAACGACACGACACAGAAACGCAACACACACAGAAACTGACTAATCATCAGACAAAACACTACGAGAATAACAAATATAACATGAAAACCAAATACATGAATTTGGGAAAGACAAGTACCGTGCCACGTCTTATCTCAATATCTCAAAAATAAGAGAAAACACAAAAGACTCAACGTTAAAATGCAACACACAGAGAAACGAACAATAATATAACAATAACCATCTTCCTGACTATGTACAGGACACTTTTAAAGGGGAATAAAAGTGGTGGGTTAAACCTGGTTTTATGGCATGCCAAACCTCGCACTTTAATGGCAAAGTTAAATATAATATTGAAATGACAACATAATATTATAGGACTACAATACAAATAAATAGGAGAACATATTAGACAAAGAAAAACATGATTAATAAATAACAAAAAGCATCAGGTTCAAAATTCAATACGCCAAAAACGCGCCTTGTCCACACAAGACTCACCAGTGACGCCCAGATTTAAAAGATCGAAAGTGAAAAAAGTACAAAGTTGTACAGCACTGAAGATCAAAAGTTGAAAAGGTTTCGCCAAATACGGCATTGTTTTTATGCCCGGGATAAGAACATTCTTATTATATAGAACAATTCATGCTATTGCAAACAGTAAATTTTATCAAATGAATATGAAAGAGATATACATAAAGAAACTGAAGTATTAAAAATTACAGAAAACAAAACCTGAATACATAACGCCTAGATATAAAAGATCGAACGTGAAAAAGGTACAAAGTTGTACAGCACTGAAGATCAAAAGTTGAAAAGGTTTTGACAAACACGGCATTGTTTTTATGCACGGGATAGGAACATCCTTATAATATAGAACACTTAATGCTATTGCAACCAGTAAATTTTAACAAATGAATATGAAAGCGATATACATAATGAAACTGAAATATTAACTAATTACAGAAAACTAAACCCAAGTTTATCACAAAATAGACACACATCCGAATCAGTTCAGGCGTCAACGTAATTAAAAAAATGTGACGTCACATACGATGGCGAAAAGGCAGAAACGTTATGCCAAATTTGAATTTATGAAATTTAGAAACAGCATGACGTCACATAAGAAAAAACTATCATTCAAAAATGAGATAGAATTAGGATTGATTTAGAACTAAATACTGATAATTCATTTAAACAAAATGCATATTGCAATACTTATTAATAGCAATTAACTGTGATATATATATATATATATATGTCCAGTTTGTTATGAATCCAACTTCAAACGTAAAAAAACGTACAAAATTTAATATAATAAATAAAGAGGAGGTGATAAATTTTTCTATACGTCACACCTAAATATATAATAAGAAGACGTCAACACATTTGACAAAATATGATGAGAATTACAAATATAACATTAAACATGTAAACTAAATACATGAATTTGGGATAAACAAGTACAGAAACACGTCTTATAGTAATGCGAATTCACATTCAGCAAAACAGTCACAATCGGGAATAAGTCACGTTTGGTAATTAAAGATTAGACGACATAATGACAAACCACAATCTACCATGTGGTAAAAATGCCCTTAGCTAGTTTGGTTAAAGAGACATCATATGGATCCACCAATTCGTGATGGAGTCCATAAAATTTACGGAGTGTCAATTTTAATCTGTCCTCCTCATAACTTTGTTGGAGCAGTTTCTGCGTAAGGAGCACACTCCTGTATATAAAGTCCGTATAGTGTGAACAAGCACGTGAATAACGGATTAATTGTGATATGTAAACACCATACGAAGGGGCAGAGGGTATGTTACTGCTGAGAAATGGGAAATTGATAAGTGGGAATATTCTACTCTCTCTATGAATTTTACCTACAGAATAAGATTACTTACCAAGTTCGTTATAATATGAGTAACTCGACGAGTACCACATAATAAGAAGAAACTGCTGACCATTCCAGAGCACATAAGATCACCCGGAGTGTTTAGTCGGGTTCGTCTTGCTTGGTCTTTATTTTTTTTGTGTTGTGTCTTGTGTAATTTAGAGTGTATATCTGTCTGTCTATAGATATAGGAAGACGTAAGAGTGCCAGTGAGACAACTCTTCATCCAAATAACAATTTAAAAAAAAAAGAATCATTATAGACAATGTACGCCTTTTAACACGGAGCTTTGGCTCACACTAAACAACAAGCTATAAAGGGTCGCATAATTACTAATGTAAAACCATTTAAACGCGAAAACCAACGATCTAATGTTTGGTTTTGTTTCTTTTTTTGCCATGGCGTTGTCAGATTGTTCTCGATCTATGAGTTTGACTGTTACTCTGGTATGTTTTGCCCTTCATTTATGTTATTGTTTTTAAATATGCTAGCCAGCAATAACTAACCACACAAATGTACCTACTTTTGCACATTTCCTGATTATCATCTGAACCATCATTACAGTAGGGTCTGTAGTTACATAAAGTATACTCAGGAAAACAATGTATCCCGTCTTTGCATTTCATGAAACCTTTTCTACATTCCAATTCTAAATAAAACCAACAAGTATCAAAATAAATAAATAAATACGTCTTGAATATTATAAAACAGAAATGTTAGGTAAAGAACATTGATTTTTAACCGATTGACCGGGGATATTCATATATAATCCAGTAAAGTTTGACATTAATCATATGAGTAGGAACTAAAGAATGTGCTATGACCTCTAATGGTTTTTCAATCAGATATTGTGACTTTGTTGAAGAGTTTTCTCACTGACACTCATACCAAATGTTCTTATATCCATATTTAAACGTAACGTTATTTCAATGAACAATAAAGGCCTGTCGTATGTTTTCTTCTTCTTCAGAATTATGGATAATTTTGTTGAAATCCCTGATTCGATCAATATTTTAATATGATTTAACCATTCAGTAAAATTGTTTAAAGAAAATAGATTAAAAGCCGAGCTTTGATACAACATAAAAATTATATAATATTGCACTGTAACGTTAAGAACTCTTACGTGCATTCGTTTCCCATGAAAATGATGATGTCACATATAATTCTAAATAGCACGAACACCCATAAAATGAGGAGACAAAATGAAACAATTATGGTATAAACAAATCACACATTCTTGTAACAGTTAAACAGTAAAAGAGGGACGAAAGATACCAAAGGGACAGTCAAACGCATAAATCTAAAACAAACTGACAACACCATGATCTTGTTACCTCTACATATTTCCTCGTTTTCATCCTCTTCATTGTCACAAGTATTATAACCATTACAGAATTGCCATCTATAAGCACAGCCAGAACCATCTGAACATTCTCTACATTCCCCTGGAGGAATAATGTCCGTCAAACCACCTGTTAAGATGCCACAAATATCAAACGACAACGTATCGTAAATAATGTATTACCACGCTTTCTAAAACCAATATCAAAGTATATTGTATGTTGCAAACTTCAGGTGTCTAATGGTTATAAAGTAAATATATTAACTCCGATCCACTGCAGGTCCCCTATCGACGTGTGTTGCTCAAATTGACATCAGAATCAGACGCCACAATGAATTAAGATTCCAAATTGACGGCTTAGTAAATGTCCTACTATTATTTTTTTTCACATCGTTGTTTACTTTTTGAACTACTTTAACATATTACACGACTCCGTTTTTTGGATTTTCCACAATGACAGTCGATAACGACAAAACAATTGAAACATTTTCTATCAATACTAAAATTAATATAATTATGTGTTTGACATGTCGGTGGGTTTCTTGGCGTCATTTATCAATATTATTCCTTTATTCTGATTAAGTTTAACCTTTTGGGAGAGATGTAGCTTTATGTATTGTGTTTTCCTTCTAATACGTCTACTAAGACATTACGATTGGTATTGCATACAGACAATAAGTTTCTCTGAACAGCTTTACATCAAGACAAAATGATACGTATGATATTAATAGAAATGAAAGTAAACAATAATATGACGTCCAATAGAAATTTGAGAATAGATATCGTAACATCTTTTACTAATATCCGGATGACAACAAGTTAATAGAAAGTCCTTAACTATTTGATAATTGGGTTGCCATGACAGCAAACAGACCAACAATCATGTAAACGAAACAAGTAATTTATGATTAATTAAGTATATACTTTTAGTACATCAAATGAGATAAAGTACAATCGGTCGGACGTCCTTTTTTGCAATAAAATTGAAAATGGAAATGGGGAATGTATTAAAGAGACAACAACCCGACCATAGAAAAAACAACAGCTCAAGGTGATCAACAGGTCTTCAATTTGTACAATTTGGAAATTAGTATGGCGTTTATCATCACTGAACTAGTATATATTTGTTTAGGGGCCAGCTGAAGGACGCCTTCGGGTGCGGGAATTTCTCGCTATATTGAAGACCAGTTAATGACCTTCTGTTGTTGTTTTTTCTATGGTCGGGTAGTTGTCTCTTTGTCACATTCCCCAATCTATTCCTAATTTTATGATCATATGTTCTATTTGTTAAATATGTACTTAAATCTAGTCCATCTTCGATTGTGGAATATAACTGCACTGCTTTTTACTGATTTGTTACTCGCAACAAATTATGAGTGTTACTTTTGAGGTGCCTTAAATATCTAAACAGTTTCCTTTTGAGAAAACCAATCCATCTAACGTTAACGAATAGATTCTTGTAATTCGAATATACATATCTGTACAAATATATATATTGCAATTTCCTGAAATCAAATGTCTTAATCTTATCGATGTATAGACTCTATATATTTGTGTTTGTTCAAACTAGCGAATTGTTTAACTGAATTGATAATTTGATATTAGATGAATAATGACACAAAAGACATAAGCTGTATATTTAACACAACAACTAAAAAATATGTTTGGTGATGCTTGTGAACTAAGATTTTACCCCTATTCTTGAAATAATCACATTGTAAAATAAGTTAATTATGCAGCCATACATAACTTTTGATAAGTAGGGTGCATGTGCTTGCCTAAGAGGTGCCCGATATATCCACGCTACAGTGATTCTCTATATAGCAACTATTCTTAAAAAAAAAGAGGGGGTGTCTGGCCCTACCTCACATCCGCCTCTGCGATTCAATGTGAGTCTCAGAAATTATCATAATTACAGGCGTTATACAGAGTGCTGGTTTGTATAGAATTTGTATTGACTTAGTAAAGAATTATTTCAGTTTGAGAATGGTGTCAGAAATCAATACATGATTTTGCTGAAACAATATCGCAATTTATGCCACTCATGCTCGGCAACAGGAGGATTTGAATATGTGGTTCTTTGTCACTCTTTCCCACGGACTACTTCTTACCTTGTTGTGTTAACCGACGTCAGCTACGCCATTTCAATTGGAGATTGGTGAAAAACGGAATAGTTAATCGCATATTTGCATGGGACAATCCTTGCATTAAAATGATAATTTGCACAAACAAGTCATATTGATCGTGTTATGTATGGGTCTTTTTTCCAGTAGTGTTGTCAAACAGCCAGCTTATCCCGACTAAATACGATTGAACTAAAACATTACACATTTATAATATGAAAACTGCCATTAAAGTGAGATACCTGTTATTGCAGTCACAAACAGTGCAACAAAGAAAGGATACTTTTCCATTGTCCTGTGCAAAAAAAGTTAATCAATGTCACATGATAAAATAAACCAAAGCAACGTGTATTACACGCTTTGTAAACATTACAAATGAAAACTAAATCTTAATCAATTCGAATAAATGAAATCTTGAAACATTCAAAATTCAAACAGTCATATTTTGTAATGTAAATCAGTCTTTTGTTTTTGGTTGTATGATTTTCTTTTGTAATATAACATTTTGTGCTCATGAGCGCATGACATCGTTGGTTTTGCCGTTAAACATGGTAATTTCTGGGCCTTTTAAAGCTGACTATGCGTTATGGGATTTGTTCATTGTGGAAGGTTGTACGGCGACCGAAAGTTGTATATATGGACAATGGCTAACCTATCTTCAAAATAAAATGAAATAAATAAGAAAAGAAAGATACAATTGGGACATTTCCTATCATGGTTTTCATGAAAGAGGGTTGCTGCTCACACTGAAGCTATTCAACCAAGAGTTCCAAATGATGAAGTTGAAATCCTTCCTTCGAAAATGCTATGGACGCCATTACGAGTTAATTGACCGTTATGGAATAACTGTTTCAAAGATGATATCAGATATGTTCCTTACGTCATAACTACAATCCCCTTCCTTTTCACGAATGTGACCTATCAATTAGACTATTTACCGGATTTCTCATCATATAAGAAACACGACGGCTGCCACATGTGGAGAAGGATTTGCTTATCCCTCCGGAGCACCTGGGATCAACCCTTGTTTTTTGATGGGGTTCATGTTGTTTATTCTTTAGTTTTCTTGTATAGTGTGTTTGTGCGTTTGTCTTTTTTATTCTTATCCATGGCGTTCTCAGTTTATTAGCTCACCTGGTAAAAAAGGCCAAGTGAGCTTTTCCCATCACTTGGCGTCCGGTGTCCGTCTTCCGTCGTCGTCGTCGTCGTTGTCCTGCGTCCGTCGTCGTTAACTTTTACAAAAATCTTCTTCTCTGAAACTACTGGGCCAAATTAAACCAAACTTGGCCAAAATCATCATTGATGTATTTAGTTTAAAGTTTGTGTTTAATTACCCGGCCAACCATCCAAGATAGCCGCCATGGCTAAAAATAGAACATAGGGGTAAAATGCAGTTTTTGGCTCATAAACTCAAAAATCAAAGCATTTAGAGCAAATCTGACATGTAGGTAAAATTGTTTATCAGGTCAAGATCTATCTGCCCTGACATTTTCAGATGAATCAGACAACCCATTGTTGGGTTGCTGCCCCTAAATTGGTAATTTTAAGGAAATTTTACTGTTTTTGGTTATTATCTTGAATATTATTATAGATGGAGATAAACTGTAAACAGCAATAATGTTCAGCGAAGTAAGTTTTACAAATAAGTCAACATGACAAAAATGGTCAGTTGACCCCTTTAGGAGTTATTGCCCTTTATAGTCAATTTTTAACCATTTTTCGTAAATATCCATGATCTTTTACAAAAATCTTCTCTTCTGAAACTACCGGGCCAAATAAATCCAAGCCTGGCTACAATCATCATTGATGTCTCTAGTTTTAAAAATGTGTTTTATTACCCGGCCAACCAACCAAGATGCCCGCCACGGCTAAAAATAGAACATGGGGGTTAAATGCATTTTTGATTATTACTCAAAATAGTTATCAAAGGTACCAGGATTATAATTTAATACGCCAGACGCGCGTTTCGTCGACATAAGACTCATCAGTGACGCTCAGATCAAAACAGCTAAAAAGCCAAACAAATACAAAGCCGAAGAGCATTGAGGACCCAAAAATTCCAAAAAGTCGTGCCAAACACAGCCAAGGTAATCTACTCCTGGGCGTAAGAAAATCCTTAGTTTTTCGAAAAATTCAAAGTTTTGTAAACAGAAAATTTATAAAAATGACAATATAATTGATATTCATGTCAACACCGAAGTGCTGACTACTGGGCTGGTGATACCCTCGGGGACGAAACGTCCACCAGCAGTGGCATCGACCCAGTGGTGTAAATAGTTATCAAAGGTACCAGGATTATAATTAAATACGTCAGACGCGCGTTTCGTCTACATAAGACTCATCAGTGACGCTCAGATCAAAACAGCTAAAAAGCCAAACAAATACAAAGCCGAAGAGCATTGAGGACCGAAAAATTCCAAAAAGTCGTGCCAAACACAGCCAAGGTAATCTACTCCTGGGCATAAGAAAATCCTTAGTTTTTTCGAAAAATTCAAAGTTTTGTAAACAGAAAATTTATAAAAATGACCATATAATTGATATTCATGTCAACACCGAAGTGCTGACTACTGGGCTGGTGATACACTCGGGGACGAAAAACCAAAGCATTTAGAGCAAATCTGACAAGGGAAAATTGTTTATTTGGTCAAGATCTATCTGCCCTGAAACTTTAAGATGAATGGGACAACTCGTTGTTAGGGTGCTGCCCCTGAATTGGTAATTTTAATGAAATTTTGCTGTTTTGGATTATTATCTTGAATATTATTATAGATAGAGATAAACTGTAAACAGCAATAATGTGCAGCAATTTAAGACTAAAAAATAAGTCAAAATGACCAAAATGGTCAATTTACCCCCTAAGAAGTTATTGTCCTTTATAATCAATTTTTCACAATTTTCATAAATTTGTAAATTTTTACTAACATTTTCCACTGAAACTACACGGAAAAGTTCATTATAGATAGAGATAATTGTAAGCAGCATGAATGTTCAAGAAAGTACAAACACATCAGAATCACCTAAACACAATTTTTCATGAACTGTCTGCTTCCTTTGTTTAATTCATATATACCACGGTGAGCGACACAGGCTCTTTAGAGCCTCTAGTTTTTGATTCATTGGTTTGACTGTCCCTCTTATATATCTTTTGTCCCTCTTTTTGAAACTCATTGATCTAAAAATAAACTGAAGACGCCTTGTCTAAAATGAAATAAAAAGAAAAGACGGAAAAAATAGAACAAATGACTCAACACAGAAAACCAAAGACTAAGCAACACGAACCCCAGCAAAGATTGATCTCAGGTGCATGTGCTCCAAAATGGGGTGCAGGTTCTGAACTCCATAAAAAGGTGTGACGGATATAAAAGATATCAGGTGCTCCCGAAAGAGTACACATCATGATTCACAAATGTCAACCGTCGTTTTGCTATTGTTGATACACACCCGGTAAAAATCTAATTCGATTGGTAACATCTTGCTGAAGAGGACAGTACATTGTATTTACGACATAAGGAATGTATCCGTTATTATCTGTGAAACCGATTTTTATCAACGGTCAATCAACTCGTTATAGCGTCTGGACACCTTGCGAAAGTATGATTTCATCTTTACTACTTGGGACACTTGGTTTAGAAGCTTCAATGGAACAAATACCCACTATCAAGGAAAGTATGATAGGGAATGCTCGCTCTGAAATACGGGTGAAGTAAGGTGTATATTACCGGTACCATGCGTTGCTGGATTTTTGCTACATCATCTCTATTTATCGTAAAGGGTTTTTTTTTTTTACCGACCCTTAATGTAAATGTCGTAGATATAATTGAATATATGAGACAGACATATTGTTTATGTTGTATCCTTTATCTCAATTACGAAGGGACAGATATGTCCAATATGGCGGTGGGAAATCATATTAAATTTTGAATAAATTAGTAAGTAAACAGTCCCCATGCATTAGTTTAAAGTATTTTTCTATCTTATCTTATCAAAAAGCACAAATTATGTCATTTCATTTTTTTTTCAAACTGGACCGCTGATTCCGTTTTGCTTTTACACTCTATCTGTAGCTTGTTGGCAAAAAACTAGTAAATGTATTTGACACTCGTAAATGTGATTCAAGCTTGAAGATGACACTTGTAAATTTGTATCCAGTTTATTTTTCCTTTTGGCATTCAACTTAACTGTTCTGCGATGTATTTTGTTTAGCATTGCGACACATCATTATGTGTTATTGACTCCAGAGTATCATTTCAACTATCTTTGGATTTCAAATGTTTGGCTTTGAGCTTCCTTAATGAAGGTAAATCAAAAAAAGCGCTTCGGACGCGTGAAATTATTACACGTATTGTTTTCAATTTTTTTACAACATTGGGTCGATACCTCTGCTTGTGGTCTATCAGTCACCGAGGGTATCATCAGCTCAGTAGTCAGTACTGAAGGATTTAACAATCTTTACTAAAATTGTCCGTTTATAAATTTTTAAATTATTAAGAAACTAAGGTTTCTACTCCCTCAGGCAAAGTTGGCTTTATATGAATTTGGCTACTAGTATTCATTTTTTTGCATTTTTGACATTTAGATCTTCGGTTTCGGTACTTATATATCTTTGGATTTCAAATATTTGGCATTGAGAGTTTCTAATGATGGTAAATTCAGAAAAGCGCTTCAGAGGCAAGAAATTATTAAACGTGTTGTTTTCATTTTTTTTTTTAATTTATGACAATATTTCATCTGTTTTTTTCGTCAATGTTCTACTCAGATGACACTCTTAAATAAATTATTTTTTCTGTAAGCCTAGTGGATAGCAATCATAGTACTATGTAACTTAAACAAGATAAAATGTATACTTACATATCTAAAATTAGAAGCTAACATTCGCTAAGTGAATATTCAAGTAAATCAGAAAGTTAGCAGGAGACCTAATAAATGTTAGCAATTAATTACTGACATTTCAAAAACGGCCAATTATCTTGATTTGAAACACTTATCTTTATTATAAACCAATTACCTTCATTAAATCCTAATCCGCCTTAACAACAATTTTATATTAACAATAAACTTTCAAATGTCACCTATGATGACCCTTTAAAAAGCTTTATCAAACTAATTGACCATAACTAATTTGAAAAAAAATACATTAACTCCTTATCCGCCTGTCAACAATTTTATATTAACAATAAACTTTCAAATGTCACATATGATGACCATTTAAAAAGCTTTATCAAACTTATTGACCATAACTAATTTGAAAAAAAATATACAATAAATGATATCACAAATAGTCAACTTGGGATTGATGTTAAATGATTGATAACCATTAATTTCACTACTCATCCTATAACAAAATCTGTAAAAATATTATGATCGTGTACATGGTATTTTTTTTAGAACTAAATATATATATATACATATATAAATGAGGTATGAGTGTCAATGAAACTCCGTCCAAGTAACAATTTATAAAAGTAAACCATAAAAGGTCAATTTACCGACTTTAACTAGGAGCACTGACTCACACCAAATAATCTATTAGGATGAAGTATATGACTTTAACATTTGACTTTAAACTGTTGTTTACATTTTGCTTTCCAAATTGTTTTAATCGTGCGCTCCTAATGGGTCGTCTTGTAGATACAATACGAGTATGACCGGTCCCATTTTAATTTTCTTTAACAGTAACCGTCGAGTAAACTTGACATACAGGTTTATGAGCTGTGGATAATCAAAATGTATTTGTAAATAAACTCATCACAGAAATCAGGATAAAACTTTGTATTTTAGCACGATGTGCCGTTTGTCTACAAAAAAAAGTATCAGTTAATTTACAAAAAGATGATTGTGAAATTTCTTTCGTTATTGATATTCATGCAATAAATGATACTGCCGCAATTTGGTCAACATAACAAAGTCATGATAATATGACTCGGTTGCTGAAGTTTTTGTTTTCGTATGTTCATTGATTGACATCTCCTTTATGACATTACCATATACTTCGGTTTTGTGTAAAATATTTTCAGTTATAGGTAACAAAAATCAGATAGATATACAAAGATGTGGTTTGAGTGCCATATAGACAACTCTCCAAAATTCGAAAAAGTAAACCATTAAAGGTCGCAGTACCGTCATCGACGAGAAGCCGTGGCTCTCCTTAACAGCAAGCTACAAAGGGCCCAGAAACGACAATAGAAGGAGGCAATAATACAAAAAGCCAGCGTTGATGAGTATGCATACATCTAAACAAAATGATAGTCTAGTACCAATTAAGAACAAAGATAAAATATACATGTGCAAACTCAATCACAAGAAAACAACTCATTATTAAAAAAAAATGAAGGGCATACAATACAAGTATTCTACTGTATCTACACAGCACGAGCAACACACCTAGCAGTAAATAGATATGGGTTCGTTTGTGGTACAATTCCAATCAAAAATGTATGGTGAATTCTTTGCTTATAGTTGTTAAAAGTTTATCAAAAGGATTACACTTTATATCAAAGGTACCAGGATTGTATTTAAGTACGTCAGACGCGCGTTTCGTCTTCATAAGACTAATCATTGACGCTCATATCAAAATATTTATAAAGCAAAACAGGTAGAAAGTTGGAAGATCATTGACGCTCCAAAATTCCAAAAAATTGTGCCAAGTACAGCTAATTAACCTATGCCTGGAATAGGAACATCCTCAGTGTTTCGAAAAATTCTAAGTTTTGAAAAAAGGAAATTTAGAAAAAATACCACATTATTGATATGCATGTCAATATCGGAGTGTTGACTACTAGGCTGGTGATACCTTCGGGGACAAAACGTCCATCAGCAGTGGCATCGATCCAGTGGTGTAAAAGTTAACACAAAGGTACCAGGATTATTATTAAACAAATAATCACGATGTAGGTGTAATCATAAGGTAATACCTGTATTTGTTTCATTGGTGCAGGTTCACCACGGATGCAAATGTGCTACAGCTTATGATGTTATATTATAATAAATTTAACGGAAATTGTTTTTGCTTCTTAATGCAACGTTGCATATTACACTACACAGTTTCTACGATAAAAGAAAGATAACGGAGGGACTTTCAAAAACACAGATCGAAAACAAACTGACAACACATTGGTTTGTAAAGTTAAGACAAAAAAGTACAAAAGACACAAAATATAAAACTAAAGACCAAAAAACAAGAACCCCACTTAAAACTCCTTTATTCACCTACATCATGTTCATGGGGATGATTTTATATCGTCCAATTTCAACTTTCAACTAGCAATTTTATTGGTATAACTACATAGATGACTCATATTTAACCAATAATACGAGTTAAACCAACGGTGTCTGTCGAGGCAATGTTGCTTAATTAACGTTCTTTTGTAATGTTGCATGAAGTTGTTTTTATCTTTCAGGTAATTCAATGTTTTCCTTATTGTTGGCTTGTCTTGAACTAATGGATTGCAGCTATGTTTGTGTTATTTTTGTCTTTAATACAAGGTATTAATGACCTGTTGATACAACTACACATTATCATTGTTTTGTTATGTTTATCCTAAGATCAAATCCAACTAAATCAATATTGGGTATGACTTTCAATAAACCAAAGTTAATGTTACTGTAAACTGCGATTTATTGCTAAAAAGAAACATCTCGACATAAGAGAGTAGCGTTATTTCCTGACACACATTTTTTTTATCGTTATTAATTGTTTTTCTTTTTTTTTTATGTAGATTGGTTTGCACCTTGTTGAACGTTATGATGAACTGATTTTGTATAGGCCCCCCCTCCTATTAACCGTGATTGGAAACGCCAATGGCTAGGCTAACGTTATAAGAAGACCTTGTAAAAAGTTAACAATGTAAAGACGTATAGCATATCATTTTATTATTTGGTGATAGCATATCCAAACAAGATTCGTGCACACCAAATTGCTATCCCTATTTTCTACAGATACAATAAAAGCATTTACTACTTTTCAAACACTTCAATGGTTGTTTATCTGTCTTCGTAGCGAGATGGTTTTTATATAAATCCAATTTGACTGCAAGCTATGTCAGCCATGGGAACTTAGTGGATCCTTTTGGACCTGTAAAGATAAATTTTAAAATATATCTTTCAATGTCCTATCACGTAATGTAATACTATAAAACATTTTAGAGGGAAAAATCTCCTTTTCCTGAACCATATTTGAAATTTCAATGATACCTGGTACCTGCATACTACAACGACGTATAATACTTAAAAAATTAAAAACGATGACTGAAAGTATTAAAAAATATTCGATTGAACAAAAATTTAAGAAATGGCCAAAATATTCACATAGATACAAAACACAATGGAATAGAAACATTAAAATGTATTATACTCCTGTCTAGCAAATATTAACATATTTAGTTTCACTTGTTATCGTATCAACTGAATGCAATCAAACACAGTGAATAAATAAAATCTATATATGATAAATAATAATTATTACGTTCGGTTCAATGAATGCTATAACATTGAGAACTAACAATAAGGAATTTATGCATGGCGTTAAAATACGAATGCAAACATATGTATGTATGTATGTGTTAAGTTATTTAGTTAAATATCTACTTACGATCTAAGCAATTGTTCGGATTTTCATCCGCTCTTTGGTAGCATTCTGGTTGGTTGTTGCAGAACCAGCTTTCATATATGCACTTCGGGTCTTCTTCAGAACATCTAGACATTCCAGTGGGGCAAACTCTGTCTATATAAGAAATTTACCGATGTTGAGTATTGTTTTGATGCTGACTACATTTAACATTCACATTATACATGTTATAAAAGAGGGACGAAAGATACCAAAGGGACAGTCAAACTCGTAAATCTAAAACAAACTGACAACGCAATGGCTAAAAATGAAAAAAAGACAAACAGAAAAACAATAGTACACATGACATAACATAGAAAACTAAAGAATAAACAACACGAAACCCACCAAAAACTAGGGGTGATATCAGGTGCTCCGGAAGGGTAAGCAGTTTCTGCTCCACATGCGGCACCCGTATTGCTTATGTGATTACAAATCCGGTAAATAGTCTAATTCGGTAGGTCAAATTCATGAAAGGGAATGGGATTGTAGTTACGACGTAAGGAACATATCCGATATGATGTCCAAATACAAATGACACAAAACAATAAGAAAATGAAACAATCTGTTAAGTATAAACAGGTGTGAAATGCTATATCGTGAGTTGTTTTGTAATTTAATTCCATATGTATGTTTTTAAGATTTAGTATTGCGAAATTTTTATTGAACCTGTACAAATTTATGTTATTGGGTAAGCTGTATAATGCTTTTATCTGCAGGGATTTCTCAATGTGTTGATGATCCATTGGAGATCTCAAGTTATGTGCTACTCTATATACGGGGTATTGTCTTTTTGACAATCCACGATTTTCATTCTAAGTTTACATATCTGAATTTTAAACCTGCTGTTACGTTTGCTCTCTTTTAAAGCAATAACATGGTCATTTAAGTTCATATAAAGGCAACAAATAGAGAGACAGGAATACACGTATTAATAAAGCACAAACGCACAATGGCTGCATATTTGAATAACGAGTTACGCAAATGTATATTACCGGAATATAGAGTTAGCATTAATCATGTAATGGTTGAAAACACAATAAGACAAATACAAAAAAATTCACTCAGGCACTTAAATAGGATAATAAACAACGTTTGTACCTAGAATGAATAATACAAGACCATCATACTTTTTGTTTGTTATATTGATACGGAATATGTATCAACAAGGTATTGGTATCTTCCGATTATCGTTTTTAAAAGAACGAGAGCTTTTTGTCTGCTCAGACACCGATGACGTTAATAAAGTCTGACTAACATTTGCAAGCTCAAATTCGAATGTGTTTTTCCATATGGAGGTTAGGTAAGGTTAAGGTTACAAGCATAGAGAGCAAAACACAAGTATTTCCCTGCATTATATAGGATAACAGTTTCAGTGCTGCCATAGACATGATACAGTGCTGCAATTATTCTGACATACATGCATTACTGTGCGATTAATCTTATGAATAACAGCTTTATTTAAGACGATTTATGGTATACATAGCTAACACTAGTTTAAAAGATTGCAATATTGTAAATATTACTGTAATTGCATACACAAACTACCACTGTATATTACCTCTTGTACAAATATGTGGGTTTTCATCAGATTTATCGTTGCAGTCCGGATGAAAATCACAAAACTGCATATCGTAAATACACTGAACACTATCTTCACATTTCACCATTCCAACTGGGCAGATGCGACCTTCGAATAAATATATTAATGAATAAGAATAAGAAGGTCTAATTGAACTCTTTGTATGGTTATCCTATCTCGATTCCAAACGCCTTTCCATGTGAGATTTAATTATAGTTACGACTGAGGAGGAAACATTTAGGTTAAGTAGTTCAAGTATCGACGATAATTTAACCAGAAGTGCCTACACATAAATTTTCAAAATATTTCTCTTTACATTTACTAGACATTGAACACAATATTCGTTTTCTTTGTATCAGACAAGCTACTTTTGACTGTGAAAAGTGACAATAAGTTTTATTGAATAATTGTCTTGATACTTTACTAATAAACAGCGAATGAATATTGTTCATTACTATGTGTTCTTTCACCGTAAATGTAACGTAAGTGTCGACTTGCCAATAAAAAATTAAATAACAAAGACCTTAACAAAACTGATGATTTTCCATACTTATGTATTTAATGGCGTTGTAAAGATGTTTTAAACGAGTTAGGAGTTCATATACTTGTATCAAATAAATTTCCAAATAAAACACCAACTATGTGATTAAGTAAGTCGTTTCGTCCCTGCGGGTATCACCAGCCCAGTAGTCAGCACTTCGGTGTTGACATGGAAATCAATTATGTGCTCATTTATATAAATTTCCTGAACATAAAACTCTGAATCTTCGGAAAACTAAGGATTGTCTTATCCCAGGAATAGATTATCTTAAATTTTGGATCCTCAAATGCTCTTTAAATTCGTACTTGTTTGGTTTTATGAATATTTTAATATGAGCTTCACTGATGTCCTATGTAGACGAAAAGCGCGATTGGCGTACTAAATTATAATCCTGGTACCTTTAATATTAATTGTTACTTTAACTCATACTTTTTTAATAAAAAAAAACCGGTTTACTTTCCTCAATGTACTCTGCGTGTTTTGTTCCTTTGTTTATATTTTCAATTTGTATTGCATATACGCTATTTTCTTTTGATAATGAAGAGGAAACAAAAATCACTTGAATACACGCGTTTTGATGCATTTTTTCGTATTTTATATAGAAAAACCTGTTGTCCTTGTTGACGGGGTTTACACCAGTAATGCTGAGGGTCTCGTATAGCTTGCTGTTCAGTGTGAGCAAAGACTTCGGGTCTAAAATTGTACCTTCACCTATCATGGTTTAATTTCATAATTTGTGACACGAATGATGAGTTGTCTCATTGGAACTCATACAGAATCTTTCTTTATTTATGCTCTATTTCAAACAACACTATAACTAATGTGTCTTGTATGACTATATTAATTGAGCATGCAACAAATAGTGATTGTACTGTTTTTTGTTGTAGTGTACACGAGGCAATCATTTTTATTCCTGAAAACTTTTGACTTTAGATTATGTAATAAATATGATATAAAACAATGACTCAAATGATATGCTAGTACTAGAACATACTCTCTACACACAAGTCTTTATTCTCGTCTGAACCATCTTCACAATCTACGAAGCCGTCACATTTCTTGGCATCGAACACACATTGGTAGCCATTATCACATTTGGACATTATGTCACCACAAGTATATGCTGTAATTATAAATTACAAATGTCTAATTTACCCATCATCATTAACATTATTCCTAATTACCTTTCTGTACAGTTAAAATTAAGTAAACATTATGATTGTCCTGTTTCATCAATTATATATTTGTTTTACACATAAAAAAGGACAGAAACATAAGAAAGATAAAAACTAAAGAAATATGTCATAAAGTACAGAAGGAAAGCAAAACTGATCATTCGATTACAAATAAGAAATGCAATGGAAAAAACGAAAAATGACAAAACAAAAACAATAGTCTAAACAAAAAAACATAGACACATTTAGGTGAGACTGAACAACCACATTAAAACTGGATTAAAGAATATTTACCCAGCAAATTAAAGGTAAACACCCGTGTAGAAAAATAAGGGTCTTCTGACGTTTTGCATAAAATAAGAATCAACCATGACAAAGGAATACAAAGGGAAATTATAAGGCCGTAGATGACTACACATTGCGTGTGTTAATGAAAAAAATCTAACATACTCGATTTTCTATAGAATATCGTAAGCATTAGAAACAAATCAATGTTAAATAATCGTGATGCGACATACATTAATATTCCTCTTTTTTTTTTAAAGATATTTAAAATAAGAGAATCACAAAACATTTATTGATTACAAAGGTTCTTATAAACGAGATCGATGCTTACAAAGTTTGCGTCGCTAAATTACCATTGGTCTATGCACATATCTATCAAAGGAATCTTTCCAACTTTGACTTTCATGTAAAAAAAATCACCAACTAAAATTAATTATTGATCTTTTATCGCTGCTAATAAAATTTGCTACATGTTCTCTCTGTCATTTTACGCTTTTGCCAAAAACACCAAATAAGTTTTACAACTTGTCAATTACAGGTAGGAGCAATTACTTCTAACGAACAAGAATTTAAACGACAAGTCTATTCTACTTGTTAACATTTTTTGCCTATTCCAATTTCATTCTTCACATAACTATAATTGAACATATTCTTATCATATAAGGACTGTTATGTCAAAAGATAGCTTTTCAAGTAGATGTTATAAAACAAACTTGAAGTGCTTTTAATAGAATATAGCGTAAAATCGGTCATTTGCTTTATTCCTATTATTATCATTTAGCTTGGATAGCAAATATGATACTGTCAGTTTAGTTGGATCGTATATAAAGTGACAAAATGTTTGACAAAACCTTATTCAAATGTGTCTGTTAGAAATAAATGATAAAATGACATAAAGTATAAAAGGAATGAAAATAAGATATTTTTTTCATTATTTTTTTTTCAAATACAACCTTCATTAGAGTTAAGTTGGCATGAATATAACGCAAGTTACACGGAAGGAGGACATGCAGAATGTTTTAAGAGCATTGTGCCTATGTGTACATGTACCTGTTACTTCGTCAAAATTGTAAAACATATAGGTTCTTTGAATGTTTTGATATAAATATATGAAATAACAAAGGAAGACATAATTGCCAGTTGATGAAATAAAAAGTACTTCGTCTTTAGTTGGTACCCAACTTTCGGAAACCAGTGCGCTTTAACGTGTTATACCTGGCGAGTTAGACTTTTTGCACTTATCAAAACATGGTATATATTTGCTATGAAATGACTGCCACTTTTAATTCGATTTATATTAATGAAAATAAAAGCACTATGAATTCGAGATATAATTCAAAGCAATGCATATATTTGTATCTACTAATATTTTCTGACAACCTTGACATTTGAAATAGTCTATGTAATTGAATATTCTATGTATAACGAAAGAACCCACTAATCTCAGTAAAAACTAGATAAGTTAATGACTTACTTGTACACAGTTCTTTTTCATCTTCTGACTCGCCATCACACATCTGTTCCCCAGAACAAACCATTGATGTATGTACACATTCATGACCATTAGGACACCTTTCCATATGCATGGGACATTCGAAAGCTACAACATTAAATCATTGAATACATTATATAATTGAAACATCAAAACAGTTCAAAAGAATCATGCAAGTTGGATTCGCATCCATTAGCTTCACTCTTACTTTTATGACAGTCGCATAAAATAACATTATATTGACAATTGTGTGTGAACAAAACAAAAAGACATGATAAGAAAAATGTCAAACATAAGGGAAACAGCACTTAACATGGTGTAATAATCTTAATCAGTTTAACAACAAACAGACGTGCCATCACAGTAAACTAAATGAAATATAGACAAAGCACATATGCAAACACTAAATACAAGAACACAAAAAATTACCACAATACAATAAAACATTGGCAAAATGCCTAAGTATCAAACCAAGTAAAAAAGATATTACCAAAAATTGACTAAAGCGTAAAGATAAATAATTAAAAAAATAATAATAAAAGAACACAATGTCATTGTATTATGATAAATATGATAAATAATGTCAGTACCTAGATTATATAATTCAATATCATACTGTTTTATTTGTGACGTTGATTCGAAAGTTTGTCAACAAGGTATTTTCAGACAAATTCTCTTTCAGAGACATCACCATAGGTTCTTTAACATCACCCTTGATCTTCAACTATCTTCTCAAATACTGGTGACCTTTTATTAAGTCTGGGTAGCAGCTCTTGAATACCGAGTGACTTGTAGATCACATTGCATGTTAATAGAATGCGGTTTGAAAAAAAAATAACGTTTAATTTCTATAAGGTATAATTTTAAGGTAATGCATTTATGTATACCGGAACAATAATCTGTATCAGTATCGGAACCATCTTTACAAACTGTTCTTGTATAATTCCAGAACCAAGCACACATGTCAAAAGCACGAATACACTGCATTCCGTCTTTGCATTTTACAAATCCGAGAAGACACTCATAATCTACAATAAAAGCATGTTTGCTGTTTCAAGTATATAACAGATCATTGCAATAATAGTGTTTATGTCGTTAATGTTGTCCATTGGACACTGTTATACAGTTGTCGCCTGAAGAGCATTGACTACAATACATTTAAACCTTTCTCACGAAATATGACTAATGCGAATATTATGTGTGAAGGAAGGAGTAATACGTTTGCGTTTATCTCGAAATTGTATGCAGAAAAAATGATAAAACGGTGCTTTAAAATCATTCTTGCTGTGGTTGGCACATGTAATTTGTCAACAATAGTGCCTGAAACATAAACATGGATGAACACCAGATGGTCCTAATATATTTTACCTCAGAAAAAGTGTGCAATGCATGATACACATGCTAATAAATGACTAAATAATTAAAAAAAAAAGCTATTTAAAGTTTAGTACTAAATTTCAAACAGATGCAGCAAGCCTCTCAACATCTCAATCGGAAGCCGTAACATTTTTTGAAGACGTCTGCTTGTTACAACACCTTTAGATCAGGTCACTTGATATTGAAATATAAAACTAAACCTACTGTAAATATTTAAAACAAGTGATTGTTTCCATTAGATGTTCAATTTGCTAGTTCAACATACTTAAGTTATGAAATTGCTACAAATCATTGCTATTTAGAACACAGCAGTGCTAATCATTTTAGATATTTCTTAAACGATTACAATTTCCCTTACGTTCTCCATCTCTCATGAGTATTAATCGTTTATAGTCAACATTGGTCAATTGATGATTAACCACGTAAAAGCAATGGTTATGATTTGAATTTCTGTTTTTTTTTAAGTAGATCCTCAAAAGCTGTATGTGTTACTTTTCGAAATCTAAGGATTTTCTTACCCCAGAAGTAGATTACCTTAGCCGTATTTGGCACAACTTTTTGGAATTTTTGGTCCTCAATGCTCTTCAACTTTGTATATGTTTTGGCTTTTTCACTATTTTGATCTGAGCGTCACTGATGTGTCTTATGTAGACGAAACGCGCGTCTGGCGTATGAAATTATAATCCTAATACTTTTGATAACTAATTATGCTTACTGGAACGTCAATTTCCATAAACTCAGAACATTTAATGTGTTGTCACGTACAAATACAGCCATATATTGACACTTTACTTGAAATTACCCGCCATGCATTCTACATGTTCTAGTTATTAAAAAAAAAACGAGTCGTAGCGTTAATATACGATCATTTTAAATTCAAGTTAGGGGAAGCAAAATATATATTGCGTCCAGAGATATTTATTTTTATCAGGAATGATCAATCGAAATTGTTTAAAAGACAATGATAACAATTTAGAATGGAAATGAGGTATATGTAAAACAAACTCGACCAAAGAGCTGATAACACCCGAAGGCCACCAATGCGTCTTCAACTCATCGAGAAAAGCCCACACCTTGAGGTGGTCATTAGCACACTAATCAATGAAAATGTGTACTAAATATCATCTTAAACTCCAAAACATATAAATAAACTAAAATTTGAAAAAAACATACAAGTCTTACAAAGAATTTATAAACTTATAATACACGAAAGCTCTTTGATTAATTCAGATTTAAACTAAAATCCTAATGATGTAGAATTATGTTTATTAAGGGTAGTTTAAACCTTATTAGACTTCTGATCTGATGCCCAACCTACCAAAAGGATAAGGCAGTGGTAGGGAAAACAACAGAAGTATTCAAATGAACTTTGAAAATGGAGAATAAATTGTATCAATTGTAAAAGTTATTTGGAATTTACGATTGATGTCATGTTACTGCAGTATTTATTCAAATAAAACTAAATTAAAATTATCATCAGAACAATGGTTCGAAGATACTTCCTATTTATTGTTTTCCTTCATACATTAAATACAGACTGCCATCATTAAATCATTAAGACCTCATCATACAGAAAATTATAAGTATTTATTAACCAGTTAGTATAATTATAAGCTTAACTGTCCTATCATTATAATAGGTGTCAATACATTATTTTACCCAAAATAGTCACCCCGGTCCATTATGACTTTTACCCGGTCCATTATGACTCATATCCGGTCCATTATTGATTTGTTGCCAGTCCTTTATGAGCACGTGCAATAATGTTGAAAAACCAAAAAAAAAATGGCTGACATCAGTGTCCGCTTCGATTTCAATTTTATGTTTTGAAAAGATTTGTTGTCCTTGTTGAAAAATTTTGTTATCAGTAAATAATTAAGAAAATATACAATTCCATTTTTATTGCCTCAGAACTGGTTAATAAAAGTATTAAGAAATGGGTAATTTAATAATGGACTGGTTATATATCCTCGGTCCGTAATAACGGCCCGCGGATTACTGTAATGGCCCTCGGCGTTGCCTCGGGCCATTACAGCAATCCTTGGGCCGTTATTACAGACCTTGGATATATAACCAGTCCATTATAAAATTACCCATTTATTAATACTATATTAAACTTGTGTTTTGATAAAGCGAACATACACCACATTTCTCATTAACCACTACTAAAACCTACGTCTAACATGCGGATGAAGCTGATCGTTGTGTATCAAGTGTAAGCTTTTTAGCTTGATATGAAATAAAAATATTAACTACTGTGCATTCAGACAGTACGTTACGCAATGGCAAACTAATAAAATAGAAGATTGCCAAGTAGATATCTTATAAGTTTAAATATGCTGTATTTGTTAATATTTAAATTCTTTCCCGCGAAAGAGTTAATGTTTAGTAATTCAGTTTTTATAGTACTTTTTACAAACCGTACACCGAATAATCAATATAATTAAGATGCATATTTACGTAAGCACTTATCAGGATCTTCGTCTTCTCCCGATGAACAATCATTTCCTCCATCACACCACAGTTCTTCATTAATACAAGGATAGTCATCACTACACTTTCTAAAACCATAAGGACATACTCTTGCTAGAACAAATTCAACATGCTTTATCAGAATCAGTTTATAATGTAGAATTGGGTATTGCAGTTCTTTGTAATTAAAAAAACATGCGGAACTATTCGAAAGCATTCACTAAATATTTTTACCTAAAACATATTAATATAGATTAAATAGAAAGGATTTCAAAGTGTTTGATTTAAACAAGTTTGATCATGCGAAAAAGTACAGTATTTATTAATATAATAATAAAATTATGCGGAATATCTAAGTACCGAACCACGTCCGCATGAATATACACATATCGACCCAGCAGTACTAGTATAGCATGTATAGGGTTAATAATTACAAATGAAACAAACAAAATAAAAGAAGACTTAAACACGTTAATAAGAAAATATCAACAAAAGAACCTATAAAATATTTTTCAAGACCAATCTCAGTAGGTGTTAAATCAACATGGAATATCAGCTAATCATACAAATATCTTGATACCTTTTTTTAAAGGACGAGATGTTGATCAATACATCCATGCATATCAAAAGACAAATATTGCCACTATATTAGGGAAGACGATCTACGAAATGTACTTAAAGGAAACAAGCTCTTTAATTTATATCACCTTTCAACCAAATGTAATGTCGTCAAACGAGGGAAGCATATCTGTAAATAAGCAGTAAGTAAACAGTAAAACAAATACCTTTACATGTTACTGCATTTTCATCAGACTCATCAATACAGTCCGTATTTCCATCACAAACATCATCTATGTGTATACACTGAGCATTGTCTGCACATTTTGTCTGGTAATATTCACACTTTCTAGCTAAAATTAACGTACGTACTAGTATATACTTTCGTCACATTAAAACACCTAATCAAAAAAGCCTAATAAATCCACCAGCATCCAAATAACATAAAATGTATAAACCCCGAATTAAAAAAAAAATGCAATATCTACAATTTTAAACGTGAACACGGCATACCTATGTGTATATCAGATAAATATTCTTTAACATGCTATTTTTTGAGAAATAAAATAACATTTTAACAAGCCATCTTCAACGTGTTACAAAAACTTCCATTGTAACATGTCCTTTTAGCGAATATATTACACTGTAAGCAGAGGGATTGTCATTGTTACATACGAAAATAAGTTTGTAACATTATTATTTCTAACGAATACTTGCAGAAAAGGCACCATTATTGACATACAGGAAAACAACCAAAAAACGAAAACGAACATGTGGGTCTTTGTTTCGGATGAAAGTGGAGAATTATTTTTCGAATATACTTCTTTAAATGTTTCTTCCTCTGTAATGATAGGTGCTAACCTTTGCATTTTTCTTTATTTTCATCACTATCATCACGACAATCATCACGGCCATCGCAGATACGAGGTTTAAATATACATTCTTTTCCATCTGCACATTTAACATAGCCATCAGGACATTTGTATTCTAGAAAACAGTAACCAATAGTTATACATCAGATTTATAATAGATGTAGAAAGATGTGATGTGAGTGCCAATGATACAACTTTTCATCCAAATAATAATTTAAAAAAGTAAACCATTGTAGGTCAATGTACAGCTTTCAACACGGAGCCTTGGCTCACACTGAACAACATGATATAAAGGAACCCCAAATTACTAGTGTTAAACTATTCAAACGGGAAAATCAACGGTTAAATCTATATGAAAAATAATCCCGAGAAATAGGTATGTTTTGTCGAATGTTTATGAATAATTTGTTATGTCGAATGCGTATATATAATTTGTTTTAAACATTTATTTGAACTATCTAAACAACATTGATAACTTTAATATGAAAAAAGTAAAATCACAAAAATACTGAACTCAGAGGAAAATCAATTAGGAAAGTCCATAATCCCATGGCAAAATCAAATAACAAAACGGAAACGCATCAAAAACGAATGGACAAGAACTGTCATATTCCTGACTTGGTACAGGCATTTTCAAATGTAGACAATGGTGGATTAAACCTTGTTCTATAGCGCTAACCCTCTCACTTCAATAACAGTCTCATCAAATTCCGTTAAATTTGCTTTCAGGTCGTTTCATGTGACTTTGCTTTTGCTTTTGTTATTTCATAAGAGACTCCCCCTTAAGAGACCGACTTGAAGTTTTTGCATTTTTTGTTGTTGTTATTTTACTTATGAAAATGTTTTAATTCATCATTCGGTTTCCCTTTCATGCATATGTGATTTGTAATTCTTTTCTAGCGTTTACCGTACCTATATATCTAGACTTTAAGTTTAATCTCTATTGCAGTATACATTTTGCAATGTCCAATGTTTTTAACAGTAGTGCGTTGCAATATACTTTCAATCTGTATGGTTTGATCAGATTATAAATCTAATCTAGATGTCAGGAATACATTTGATTAAAATAAAGCCATTTTAAAATTGTAACAAACATTTCGTCGTGTATATTACTTAAATCATTTACGGAAGTAATTCAAGATCGATCATTTAATTAATTTCATGGTTATAAAAACTGAGGAATAAAGTCAAGAGAATGTGGATTCACCAACAAAATGAAAAATATACAATGTGGCAGCTCATTAGCAGTAAGTAAAATATGAATATTACCTGTACATTCTTCTGGATCTTCATCAGACTCATCATTACAGTTCGTGTATCCATCACAAACATTGTCTATGTTTATACACTGATAATTATCTGCACACTTTTTCTCGCCAGGTGCGCACTCTCTAGCTGTAATTGACGTATACATTTATCCCAATAAAACAACTTATCAATATAGCCTGATAATTCACCTGACATACCGAGTACCCCTCTCCATAACATTAAAACATGAAGTAAAAACAACCGTCTCAATATCTATCATACAAACGTTAACACTTTGCCTCAATCCTGTTACACATAAATAGTTTAATGTTATTAAATACTCATTTACAATCATTGATCATATTTAACAAACTTACTTCTTCTTCGGGAAGGGCCTCCGTGGCCGAGTGGTCTTAGTAGTTACTACTGTAATCACTAGCCAGTCATCATTGAGTTTGTGAGTTTTAACCCCGCTCGTGCAAGTGCACTCGGCTCAAATTTTAATTGACTAAGAATGTCAGTTTTCCTATCGAAGGTCGGTAGTTTTTTTCCGGGCACTCCGGCTTCCTCCACCAATAAAAACTGACCGCCACGAAATAGTCAAAATACGGTGCTTAAAAGTAGCGTTAACTCACAAAAAAATCAATCAACACAATCGTATTACGGATAAACTAAGTCAATGGCAGTGCAACAAAAAGTTACATAAATATAGGGCATATCTCCAGTAATTGCCGTTAGATGCATAAATTCTGCTATGCTACCCATCAACTGTTAGCATACTATTTTATTAAGTCCTTAGGTTTATGAACTACAATGATTGCCGAGAAACGTCGATTTAATGGCAGCACACTGTGTTGCAGAATTAAGCAACTGCATATCTCCTTCATAAAAAAGAACATTGAAGTGCAACAAAAACAAACACCAAAATACACATAACATGTAGAAACGAACTATTTGATAACAACTGTTATATTCCTGACTTGGTACAAAAGAGGGGCAAAAGATACCAGAGGGACATTCTAACTCATAAAGGACGGTTTAAAACAACATAATAGGTTTAAAGACCGGGGATGACTTAGAAAGTTTTACACCCCTACAGCAATTAAACCTATTTGGATATGGGCGGTCTTTAGATAGATAAGAAATGTAATAAACAGCTGATGGTGATAATGTAAACAATAACACATGTTGAATAGACAAGAAATAAATGTAAATAAAATATTTTACTGTACACGTTATTTACATATCTAATTTTTCCAGATTAAATATATATATAAAAAATAAAAATAAACAATTAAATAAAATTCATCAACTTTCTTTATTTTTTTGTCATAACTCCAAATTATTTTGTCATACAATTTCATATTTTATGTAGTATTTTATAGTTTAGAAAACTGTCATGTCTATCAAAATTGTGGTCACAGATAAATGGAGTTTATTTGTCTTTTCCATATATTGTTCCTATAAGAGTAAGATGGAGGTTTATAATTTTTCTTTCCTTTCATGCTTCTTGGTGCATTTCTCCTTTCAGGATTCCAAATAGATGTAAAGCCTCTGTCCACATTTTCATTCCAGTGACAGACAGCTAAACAGGCTCGTGCATTATAATTTGCATCACTAAACACAATTCTCTTATCCTGAAACATGTTCATTGTATTGTTAAAACTTTCTACATATAATGTATCACGTGCAAAAACGAAATGATCTGGACTTTTAAAAATTACAGATTTATGGATTACACCTAGAAGTAGTTTTTCTGCTATAGGTTTATTGATGGTTGACCTTTTAGGTTCATAATTTAAATCCCTTTTGCATCTGGAGTCGGGATGACATTTAGTATGGTTGTTTTTGTAATGTTCCACAACATTAATCAAAAGGTCCTTCAGCTCTTTAGGATTTTGTTCGCAATTACGAATTGCCCAATGAAAGTGGGTGGCTACTAATTCTACCTTGTCCTCAAGCTGTTCAGACCATGGTTTACCTTATAAATATTTGGGTCCAGAGGAAACTTTTTTCATTGCACTTTTCACTGCCTTTATTCCATGCCATAAATCATTCTGGTTTACTACTCCAGATTCACGTACCAACTTGTTTATACTCATGTTCATGTCATGCGAATGTATACCAACTTTAACATCATTGTCATCTAAGTACTGGTATATTCTTTGAGTTCCAAGTTTTTCGTGTCTCTGTGATACAAAGTCGTCTGCTTTAGTAATATGTTCACATTTCAGTACTTTGTGCATTTTCTCGCCTATGGCTACAACACTTGAATCCTTAGCATTTTTCCTCCAGCCATGTCGGGCATCGGTCATGATGTCAATACTTGTTAATTCTTCATACATGCCAACTTCTTCCATCAATGTAGTCTCAATGCTGTTGTTGTATTCTTCATCTACAAACCGTTTATATTTATCAAACATGTAACTTTGTTTAGACTTATTGATATGTCCAATATTGGCCCCCTGTGAAAATCGGTTGTAATGTACAGGTAACATTCCACTACATTCATATCCGTGGAAGATTCTTGAATTAGCCATATATTCTCCATTTGGCAAATACGGAGATGATGACCAAAGTACAGAGTGATGCTTATCCTTGTCACATGTAAATCTAATCGCGGCTACATGTCCTTTTTGAGTTCTTTTTTTTTTTAATTTAAAGTGACCTGTACAAAATGATGAATGATTTTCTGAAACACTGACCAATTTCTGCAATGAAGTTTCAGCTGTCACAAAAAGTTGCTGATCAACATCCTTTTTCTCCACCTGAATATATGTGTTTAAATTCATATTTTCCAGTTTGGTCTCAGAGTTGTCTACACTGTGGGTAGAAATAAATTCATCCAGTACTTTCTCCAAAATGTAAGCATTATTTACAGGGTGGTTCATCTCTTTCACTATAATACTTCGTACATGTTGTAGTTTATCCAATACATCTTTTTTCTTACTATCATCACCAGGTACAGATATTCTAAAATAAGGAGGTCTTTTAGATTCTTTTTCCATCATTTAGGTATAAACAAATTGCACAAAATTGATCTAAGTCCAAGAGTGGAAGTTGATACCTGTATGATGGGTGAGCCTGTATCATCAGGAGTTCTGTAATCTCATATAAAAATGACCTTATTTACTTTTTGAAATTTATTTTTTTAATAGTTTCCCTTTATCTTTAAAAAAAAAGAATATGAATTATAATTTTAATATTAAGAATAGAATTATTTCAAGAAAAAGATAAAAGAACAGAATTAATAAATTTATCCTGTACTGACCCCTAAGTAAAATGCTTCATAAAACTAGCTGCAGGAATCTCAGCATAACAGAACCTATTATTTGTCTTTTAAATTGGTTGATTAATTTCTTGATGTAAAAGTTACAGATAAAAGTCTGATTTTTATTATGTGTGGGGAATATCAGCTGTTCTACATACAAAATAAATAGAACAAATAGAAGGTCTTAGAAATTCCTCAATGCCATGTGATAGAACATGATACCGTCCATAAATCTTAGATAGAAATTTTGGAGGGAAAGTTGTTTTACACAAGTTTCTACACATAAGTGTAGTCCTCTCTGCAAATATGTCAAATGAGAGCACAAAATTATCACTTTTTGTAAATGAAGAACAGAAAGAAACAATTCTTAGTTTGTTTGGATATTATAACTGGGATGTGAACGAATTGAATGATGAACAAGCAACTTGTGTGAATGAATCTACCCAAACTGATGAAATACTTGAAAATGATGACAATGCGAATGAGGACACAGAAGTAAACAGATTTGTTATCCAGCAAAATGAAGATAGAGATGAATGTCCTTTCTGTTTGTGTAAACCATGTATAACTGATGAAAGCAACATACAAATGTGGTGGGAGACGGAGGGTCAGCAAAGACACAGGAGAAATAACAGTTTGAGAAAAGAAAAATATAAATATTTTTGGACAATGCTGTACCATAGAGATGTTTGGAGAGATGATAGATATCAGGAAAGAAAATTACAAGCCTTGGCGCGTGATCCAAAATTCAAAAATTTTATCTGGCATAAACGAGATATAATGCCAAATTGTGTATTGAAACTTGCGCGAAACTGGCACCCAAATCCTGATAACATCCCATGGGCCACCTATGGGAATAAAAATTGTCAAGTGAAAATTTTTAAAATTAATATTCTTTTAGTTACCTAGTTACGTTTTAAATCCAGACCTCATCAAACATTTTATTCTCAAAAATACTGAAAAAGTGAAAACATGGTTTATCTGTGAAATTGAAACTCATACTGATTTTATATAGTTCTTGTGGTGTAAAATACACATTCTGTGGATTTCTTGATACACTGTCTAGGATAATAATACTTATTCCCATGTTGATATGTAAGTGGATTATCAATAAATTAATGCATGCAGTATATAATTTATCTAGACATGAATGTATTCACATGTTTCACACTACTTCCTGTGTAAATATAAACAAGTTGTTGCCATGGGTATCTCCTCCTCATCTGTCAATCACAAGATTTGAATTTGAAAAATATTGCACCTCAGAACTTCATTTTAAAATATTTTAAATAATAATAAGATTTTTTTCAATCTGTTTGGCTCTAAATATTTATTTTTTATGTTCCCACCTCTGCACATTTTTTTTGGCAAAAAAAGTAAATAATGAATAAGAAATACTAAAAAATGTTCCTTAGACCTAAACCCTGCCTTAAATTTGAATATATCCATGTTTTCAAAAACTGTCTCCCTTTTATACCCTAGCCCCGGTCTTTAACCTGGTTTAATAGTACGTAAAACCACGCGCATTATGTCAATGTGAAAACATGTTTGGCTTAAATATATCTTCAGAAGGTTATTTGTGTCGTTGGGTTGCAGTTTCGCAGATCGATTACAAAACGTTTTATTCATGTTAAATTATAATTTATGTTTGATGATTCAATCATACTGTATTATAACGTATACATGACAATGAAGTATCAACATGTCAAACGTGTTATGATTTTTTTTCTAAAAAAAAAAATCATGCAGATTACATTTCAGATTACAAATTAAAAAAAAGAGCATAAATCTGGTTCACAATATCTTCTCACCTTTACACATATTTTCGTCCTCATCAGATGTGTCTTTGCAATCTGTGTCTTTGTTACACACACTTGATTTGAAAATACATTGTATGCCATCATCACATTTAACTTGGTCGCTGTCACATTTCCATACTGCCAAAAATACATTTTAAACATAGTTAACATGGTTAAAGTACGGGTACACGACAACTCGTACTTTCGGCAAGTCGTACTCAACCAACTCGTACCCTATTTTTACCAAATCGTAACCTTGTTTTATTTGATATTATTTATCAAGTTTATATGCATAGTTATTGTAACTTTCTTTCGTTTATCATTATTTAGCAAAATATAAATAAAAAAACAACCTTCATTGTTAATAAAATTCAATCATAATTGTTTTAAATAAGCTTATAAAATGCTAATCGTTATAATCATTAGTATTCCTTAGAATTAATTGTTTGAAATTGTTTGGACGGCAATTTATTTGATATGCACTTTAAAATAATTATGAGTACACAATATGCTAATCAGTGGTCATTAGTGGATAACATACCTACAAAAATAGAATGGATTTGTTAAAAGTAGAATAAACAGAGAGAAGTAAATGAAAACAAGAAAACGGTATAAATGCGGCACTATGAACATCAAAGGCCATTGGGTTATACTTAAACAATCGCCATCCTCACCGAAAAGAAAATGCATGGCTTAAACGTTGTATAAACCAAGCTTAGAGAAAAAGATGTGGTATGATTGTCAATGAGAGAACTCTCCACAAAAGACCACAATTGACACAGCTAACAATTATAGGTAATCGTATGGCCTTCAACAATGATCAAAGCCCATAACGCATAGTCAGCTATAAAAAGCTATATAAACTTTATTTGATTAGATGCCATTTCGAGTAAAGTTTAATTATCAACTAGCTGTGGTTTAATATAGGAACGAAACGTCATGACAATAAAGAAGAGGCTCTTTAGAGCCGGTGTCGCTCACCTAGTTCTACTTAGGTTTTGGAAATCGTGTGAAAATAAATGATAATAAAATCATAACTGATACCCTAATAAAGATAACCAAAGTTTCATCAAATCAAAACTATACAATCTTTGTTGAACAAAATTACCAAAACATATATTGATTTATGGCTCTCGTCATAAGCGTCAAATTGGTTAAATCTTACCGTTGTTTGTCAAATATCTTTATCGTGATTCATCAGATGTCTTAAATAATATATCATTTGGGTTTTTTTTAAAGAAAAAATAGCGTCATTCACCAAATTCAGCTATTTTTTTTATCGTCTAAAAGAAATTGTTCATTGTATCATTGTCCACTTAAAATTACCGTTAACGTCATTTGACAATATTTTTTACCGTTAAACGTCATGAAGGTACCCTCATTACTAAATGCTTTTATGGACATATCAATATGTCAATCGATAATATTGCTCATGTTGTCATACAATGTACGTTTAAATCTTGTTTCCTTAAACTTGCTTTTACTGTTCACACTACGCCTCAAAGCTATATTTATTATTGTCGTCAACAAGTCGTGAGAGAAAATATGCCAATTTTGTTTTATTACTTTCAGTGCTCAACTAGAAGAAGCATCTGTATGCATTCATCATAGCGTCTTATGTTAAACTAAGTCCCCTGCTGGTTGCAATACTGTATAATGGTTTCGGCGATAAAGTAGCAAAATTTGTTCAGCAACTCGTTATCAACAGTCATGCCATGTTTGGTTTTATTAGGTTCAGTGGTTCTATGGGAATTTCTGATAGTGTCCTATGTTTAACTCACGCCCTGTTCTCCTAAATCAGCTACAAAATAACAACATTTGGGCAAGACATTAGAAGAAACATCCATACCATGCTTGATATCAATCTGTTAAGCTGTTGTCTAGACGAAAACATTTATATATATTTCCAATAAGGTTCTTTGTTAAGCTGATCCCTATGTTAGCAGCAATCTTAGTTGGTA
The DNA here is from genome assembly GCF_036588685.1 of Mytilus trossulus. NCBI lineage: Eukaryota > Metazoa > Mollusca > Bivalvia > Mytilida > Mytilidae > Mytilus > Mytilus trossulus. Next base: position 70,175 of record NC_086379.1, on the reverse strand, counting down.
TATGTGCTACACGGATAATTCATTTCATGTTTTTTTCATTCTATTCAATGGTTCTCTTAAAGAAAACATTTGTACATATTGCCAAAAGGGTCTTTTGTTAAACGAATTATGTAGATGACAGCCATCTTTGATATCTGATTGGCTTCAAAGTTACAACACTTGGTCTGCTTCTCATAAGTAAAATTCCTTTTATGTTCGGTTTCATTCCATTCAGTGGTTCTCTAAAAGATGATATGTGTATGAATTGTTCAAAAAGACCCATGTTAAACAAAGTATCTTGATGACAGCCTAAATAACAACACTTGGTCAATACTAGTAGCTCATAAGTAACATTCATGACATTTGGTTTCATTACATTCAATGGTTGCCTTAAAGAAACTCAAAATGTTAAATGTTAAGTACTACGACGGACGACGACGAACGACGGATGTCATGTGATGAGAACAGCTCAATTGGCCATTCAATTTTGTCAAAATATGCTGACGAAATATTCACATGGAAAAAAAGATAATAATACAACCTTTGGTCTATACAAAACACATACTTTCACGGGTAAAAATTATGAAAACCTTTTTTCACGCTCAGGCCACGTGCAATAGCATATAAATATATTACGTATTAACATTAAAAGGATGAAATAATACAAATCATTTTGCAGTAAGAAGAAAAAATTTGAAAAAAACGATTCAAAAACTTACGTCTACAAACTTCTAGTTCTTCATCTGATCTATCTGTACAGTCTTCACGTCCATCACATAAACTGTATTTACTGATACATTGTAATCCATCAGCACACTTTTGATCGAAATCAAAGCAACTGTAATCTTGATATATAAATGTTTGGAAAACTTTCATATTAAGGCATGATAACAGTTGTTAATCATATTCTAATTGTGTGCCGCTAAATAAAGGCAACAGTAGTATACCGCTGTTCAAAACTCATAAATCCATGGACAAAAAACAAAATCGGGGTAACAAACCAACACCGAGCGAAACGCATTAAATATAAGAGGAGAACAACGAAACAACACCGAAACGCAACACACACAGAAACGGATTAATCATCAGACAAAACACCACGAGAATAACAAATATAACATGAAAACCAAATACATGAATTTGGGATAGACAAGTACCGTGCCACGTCTTATCTCAATATCTCAAAAATAAGAGAAAACACAAACGACTCAACGTTAAAATGCAACACACAGAGAAACGAACAATAATATAACAATGACCATCTTCCTGACATGGTACAGGACACTTGTAAAGGGGAATAAAAGTGGTGGGTTGAACCTGGTTTTATGGCATGCCAAATTTTCACTAAATAAGATTTGATAATTGTTCTTTCTGTATTGTTTAAGTGATGCATTTGTATACACACCAAAAATGTTATTGAATCAAGTTACATCTTTACTATAACTAATATAAAAACGCGGAGGTATTAACTGGTTATTTTTAGTCTAATGCTTTTTTCATCAAAACACTTGCAAAAAAGCTGTTTTTTTGTTGTTGGATACATGTATCATTATTTATTTTGTAGATGTAATGTGTATTCAAAAAGGCAGCATATACTCTTCAGGAAACAAAACCAAATCCTTGTACAAGAAAAATATCTAAGTAGTTTATTATTATAGTACCTCGACAGAAGACTGAATCTTCATCTGACTTGTCGTTACAATCTTCATATCCATCACACAAACTTTGTTTATCGAGACATTGTTGGTTATCAGTACATTTCCTTTTACTCTCAGGGCAGGCATATGCTAAATAAAAAAAATACAAAACAGACTGTTATACTAGTAATTGTTAGAACATTATATATCAGACATTACTTTGTATTATATAAACGATAACCGTATTGTTCAATTTCATAAAAAGTCTAAGTACTATTTTATTTAAACTGTAATTTTATGCATGCATATATTTATCCTTTTAATGATATTATGGTAACACAATTTTGCATATTTTTCTATACATATCATTTAAATACATGTAGGTATCAGAGTTTTTAGTGTTATTCTGCGTAAATTTTGTCAGTTTCCGCATTAACCGACAAATACAGCTATTACTTTTGTAATAAAAATAACGAATATGGTACCTTTTGAAGGATGCTAAAAATCTTAATATAAAACTAAAAATGCCGACAACAATATAATCTTTCATTTCAATCTTTTTGTTTTGATCTACATATTACTCATAGAAATTAAAATCTGTCTAACAATGTGAAATATAAAAAGAAATGTGTGCTTTTAACAAACCTTTACAAGATTCTCCCTCTTCATCAGAACCGTCTAAACAGTGTCTTATTCCATCGCAAACATCATTATTATTGATACAGTGAACACCAGTCGCACACTTGACCTGGTTGTTTTCACAAGGAAGAGCTGCATATAATAATTAAAAGTGATATGGCCATGGTCATCATTAGTTATACATTATAAACAGATTGATATTGTGACTCGGAAAGGCAAAGTTTTCCTCCGTTGGATAAAACTGTATGTCGATACTTATTCATATAGCTTTAACATGAGTGGTTATTAGTGAACATATTCGATATCATTTGTAAACGGTCTGAAAAGTTAGTAACACAAACAGTTCGAATTGAACCTGTTTCATAAGTCTTCATACAGTCTTGTACAGATACATATATTTCTCTAATTCTTTTTAATTCAATTTATTCCTTTTTGCACCCATTGTAGAAACAAAATTTCATCAACGTGTGGTTTGTTTGATCTTAGTACTTCATTGGTTAAAATTCGATTATGACGTCGAATTTTCTTACATTCTTCTGAAATTCCTATTGTGACGGCATAAAAAAGGTGACCATGCCTGATGATGTCACATAGAAAGAACCGATCTTTCTGTAGGAATAATTTTGCCTGTATAATGTTAGAAAATCATTAGAAAAACAGATTACACCACCAAATCTCGTGTAATAAGATATTTATCCACCCACGACAGTTATATTTTAAATATTCAAAACGCTGGGGCAAGCCTCGCGTTTTAAATTTGAAAATTTAACTGTCGAGAGTGGATTAATGTCTTATTACATACGATGCTATCGGACGCCAACACTGTCTTGTTATGACCATTTTTATTATATTTATTATGTGTATTTACCATCATATGATATGTATTTACCTTTATATGATGTGCACTTGTCATTACATAATGTTCAAACACCTTTATATGATGTGCAAATATCCTTATATGACGAGCAAAAATCTTTATATGATGTGCAAATATCCTTATACGATGTGTACTTGTCTTTATATGATGTACAAACACCTTTATATGATGTGCATATATAAAACTGAGAATGGAAATGGGGAATGTGTCAAAGAGACAACAACCTCAACGAAGAAAAAAACAACAGCAGGCGGTCACAAACAGGTATGTAATGTAGCGTGAAATTCCCGCACCCGGAGGCGTCCTTCAGCTGGCCCGTAAACAAATATATACCAGTTCAGTGACAATGAACGCCATACTAATTTCCAAATTGTACACAAGAAACAAAAATTAAAATAATACAAGACCAACAAAGATTATGATTTCATCATATGAACATCAGGCACAACCCTTCCCGAAAGGGACTTAGTATCATAACATATAAGAGAAGAAAATAACCCGTGTCATGCCAACCCAACAACTTTTTTTTTAATAAAGGGATTTAGTTTTGATGCAAAGACCCTATAAGTGAATCAATATTAACGCCAAAATATGCAATTTTTAATGACCTGACAACAGTATCGTAACTATATCCCTTCTTAAAAAGTCTATTCAAAGGTTTTGTTAGTTTCTGAGGTGAATACTGACATCTTTGTGCTTTATAAAGAATATTTCCATAAAAAATTGGATATGAAATACCTGAACGTGTAAGAAGTCTGCATGTTGAGCTATATTTACGAATGATGTCCTTATACCGATGATAAAATTTAGTAAATGTTTTGACTAGTTTGTGATTTTACGAGAAAAGCCAAACAATTGTGATGCGTAAGTAGAATGTGGATACTTAAATTTATAAAATGCTTTTAATATAATTTTGATTTGATATTAACTTTTGACTTAAAATAATTCCTTTTGTCTTGTAATCATATAATACATATTACATAGTATTACCATATAATTGAAAAGTTAACAGGAAAGAAATTTCTCTTTTCCTAATGTGAAGAGTAGTACATTACTGGTTTAAAAAGACGAAACAGGCTACCTCACAAATTGTACTAACTTAGTCTGTATATAAGTAATAAAAGAGGGACGAAAGATACCAAAGACGACTACGTTGGCATCCTAAGGTAGTATTAAGACTTGACAAAATTCCTGATCCTTTGATATTATCACAGCAACCATGGGAGGTAGTTTTATCGGTGAATAAAAGAGTATTTCGTAGCATATTAGCATGCGGCAATCCTTGCATTTAAATAAAAGTGACACAAATAGTTAAGTATTGCTCCAGTTATGTGGAGCAGGATCTGCTTACCCTTCCGGAGCACCTGATATCACCCCTAGTTTTTGGTGTGGTTCGTGTTGTTTATTCTTTAGTTTTCTATGTTGTGTCGTGTATACTATTGTTTTTCTGTTTGTCTTTTCATTTTTATCCATGGCGTTGTCAGTTTGTTTTAGATTTACGAGTTTGACTGTCCCTTTGGTATCTTTCGTCCCTCTTTTATGGATTAGCCTTCGACCAAATACGAGTGTACTTGCAATTGAACATGATACAGTTATAATATGAAAATAATGATTTAAGCTTAGTCTCGCATACATATCCCTTACCTCTTATTGCAGTCAAAAACCACACAGCAAAGAAAGGATAAATTTCCATTGCCCTGTGAAAAATAATTTTATAAATGTAACATGATAAAAAATTATAGCATGCACTGTTATTTCCTTTTAAGTCTTTTTCAAACATTGTATTACAATGTATATATCGACTTTATTAACATTGAAAAAGTAATCAAATCGTGATATAACTGATACACTCTGATAATGGTAATATTACGATGAAGGTAAATATTCAGTTATTCTTTAAATTTTGTTGCGACATTTTCAGAATATTACAATATATATATAAAGTTTCTAATAGAAGAGAAAACATACTTTGGACATGGTTACCAATAAAATATTTAGTTGCATACATTTTTTAAACCTAATAGAAATAAGAAGATGTGGTATGAGTGTCAATGATACAACTTTACATCCAAATCACAATCTGTAAAAGAGAACCAGTATAGGTCAAAGTACGGTCTTTAAAATGGAGCCTTGGTTCACCCCGAACAGAAATCTATAAAGGGCTCTTCAATGACTAGTGTAAAACCATTCAAACGGGATAACCAACGCATTAATATAGATAAAAAAAAGGAGAATTGAGAAACAGTTATAAACCAAATCAACAAACGACAACTACCGAACATTATAATCCTGACAGAAGACAGGTGAAATTAAATGCAGCGGGTTTAAATTTTTTATACATACATGAGGCTGACTTCATGCAGGAACTTCTTAGGAAGAAAGATAAGAAGTTAGCAATATCCTTTAACTCTACTTTCCGCTATATAGATGACGTTCTTTCACTAAACAATTCAACATTTGGTGACTATGTGGATCGCATCTATCCCATCGAATTGGAGATAAAGGATACTACAGATACAGTTGAGTCGGCTTCATATCTTGACTCACATATAGAAATTGACAATGAGGGTCGGTTGAAGACAAAACTTTACGACAAAAAAGATGATGTCAGCTTTCCAATTGTGAACTTTCCATTTCTAAGCAGCAACATTCCAGCAGCACCTGCATACGGGGTATTCATCTCCCAATCGATACGATATTCCTGTGCTTGCGTTTCCTATCATGATTTTCTTGATAGCGGGTTACTGCTCACAAGGAAGCTATTAAACCAAGAGTTCCAAATGGTGAAGTTGAAATCATCCCTTCGTAAATTTTACGGACGCCATCACCAGTTGGTTGACCATTATGGAATACTAGTAACCCTTTCACAAATGATATCGGATATGCTCCTTACGTCGTAACTACAATCCCCTTCCCTTTCATGAATTTGAGCTACCGAATTAGACTATTTACCGGATTTGTAATCACACAAGCAACACGACGGGTGCCGCATGTCGAGCATGATCTGCTTACCCTTCCGGAGCACCTGAGATCACCCCTAGTTTTTGGTGGGGTTCGTGTTGTTTATTCTTTAGTTTTCAATGTTGTGTCGTGTGTACTATTGTTTGTCTGTTTGTCTTTTTCATTTTTAGCCATGTCAGTTTGTTTTATATTTACGAGTTTGACTGTCCCTTTGGTATCTTTCGTCCCTCTTCTATACAGAAGAATTACATTTATATTATGTAATACAATCGGTTCCATATAAGGCAAAATTGTGTAACACTTTTGAAAGAAAAGTAGAAGTTAGCCAGCTTATTGATTTTTGTAAATGCTTCACACAGATTATATTTAGATATTAATTACAGTTTATTTAACATCCAGACTTATAATACAAAATAAAAAAAAATGTTTGACTTAAGAATGATAAAATATATACTTACACTATGTAGAATAGAAGCGTACATACGAGAGGTGAATACACAAGTAAATTAGAAAATGGACAGGACACGTATTCAAAGGTTAACAACTACTGACATTTCAAAAACCGCCGATTATCCTGGTTTGAGATACTTATCTCTTTATATACCAATTACCTTCATTATCCGCCTTTTTAGATATAATTTTATATTAACAATTAACTTTCACCTATGGTGACCATTCATAAAGTGGTATCAGTTTTATTGACAATTATTAATTATTAATAACAAAATGTAAAAGATAGATTGACATCGAAATTGCCTGGGATTAATGTAAAAAACCTAATAATTATTATTGTTATTTGATCACGTTGATTTGACTATTCAGTATATAAAACTGCAGTTAAAATCTGTAAAAATACTGTGATAGTGTGTAATATTTTTTTTTTTCAAACGTCCGTTTAATAATATTTTTACTTGTATACTATATTCTAACAAGATGATGTATTTGACCTCAAATGAACATTTGAATAGTTATTAAAGGTACCAGGATTATTATAGTTAGTACGCCAGACGCGCGTTTCGTCTACACAAGCCTCAGAAATCAAAATGGTTAAAAATGTAAAAATTGTAATTTTGGATAAAAGGAGAACTTGAAATCATTTAAATGAATTGAATGAGTGTCCATTACGTATACAATTAACCCTCGGGAATAAGCAGTTTTAATTTGGAATTAGTTTTATAATTGTGTATATCTTGCTGTGTTTACAGTATATTGATCATATAAAGACCGAGTAATATGATTCGTTAAACTACGGATATAACGTTACATGCATGAATGATTTTACAAAAAGCTTATCAAAACAAATGTTTGTATGATAATTTTGAAAAGTGTAAACTGTTACAGTAAATGAAATATATTTGGAAGCCTTATCAATTTATTTGATAGGTATATGAAGTTACGTATTACATATGTATTACACAGTACCGTGTGAAATTGCAGGTATTTAGTGGTGGTTTCGAAGAGATGAGAGACTAAATTAATGAATGTTCACCGAGATATATTTCAATATTTGCTTTGAACAGTTACAAAAAAACTGCAACAGTGAAAAATTAACATCTGCTACAATTAAAAAAAAACCGTTATGAGTCTCAGAACGACTATTACTGGCATGGGCAGTTGTTTATTTGTCCAGTAGTGTAGTGGTTGTCATGGTATTAGAAGTGCAGATACACAGCGGATGAAAATGTTCTATAGTATCCGTACTTATAAAATTATGAATAGAACGAAAAATACCGTTGATTTTTTAATAAAACTTTTAGCATTCAGATATTTTCCAGGGTTAAATTGAAAAAAATGAGTAAACATTTTTGTAGTCGCACGCTTTCTTTATAATTAAATTGCATATGGGTTATTTTATATAATATAGACAGACTGTGTAAGGTGAAGGGTGCAAAGGTGTTACATGTTATGACACTACTAAATTCAACCATTATCACATTGTTCCCTATTGTAGTATTTTAATCATTATGACTTTCTACGATGAAAATACGAATACTAAAAATCTAGACTTAAATTAAGGCGTATATGTACAGTTCTCAATTTGTGAGCCGGCATGACGTAGAGAATTCAACTTTTTTTATTACTAATATTGGACAATGCTGTTGCACGGTGGGTATGGTTGTCCTGCGAGAGAACGTACTGTGCTGGTGATTTGGTCCTGACGGGTGATGGTGGGTCCTGATTCTGTGCTGGTGGGTTTGTTTACATTGTATCAGAACGGCAATAAAACGACTGTTTTGTTGCTTAATTTTTCTCTGATGTGTCATAAGTACCATGCAAAGTATATTACAACAATATTATATTGCAAAAGTCGTTCAAGTTCGTAAAACGGAATTGTCCTGACGCTGTGCTGGTGATACGAAAAACGGTCCTGGTTCTGTGCTCCTATGTCCTGGTTCTGTGCTTTTATATTTTAGTTAAAAGTGGCATATATTCAAGATTATTGATGCTGTACTGTTATTGACCATTAGCTGTTGTCTGCTTTCTTGAAATTGACATTGTTGTGAATCTGTTTACTGTTATTTTGAGAGAAAAAATACCCCTATTTTTAAATATTTTTTTTTAAACTAACTGTAATCTTATTTATTGGCCTGTTAATGGAACCCTTCTGGCCCCCTTTTAAGATAAGAAAATATGTTTACGATTTTCGGGATTACGATCATTTTGCAAGATCACCAAAATACGTTGTAATTTATACAATACTTATATAAAGTAGATGATGTGGTATGTTTGTTGTCAATGGACAAATTTCCATAAGAAACCAAAGGAATTATGTGTTAACAACCATACGTCATCGTACGACCTTCAACAATAACCCATAAAATAAAAATGGAGAGCAAAAATATGGAACAAAGGACTTTCTGAGCGTTTGAATCATGTCTTTAGCAGCTTAAAACACATTTGTTTGTGAACAATTGAGTGCTGACTATAAGAATGACAATAGTATTGCGAGTTTGTTTGTTTGGTGTTTTTTTTTTGGGGGGGGGGGGAGGGGGGGATAAGTTAGAGTGAGGTTACAGTGAAAGCTTGGAATAGTTTCCCGTAAGATTTAAAAGTGGTATTGTAAAAGAAAAATGTAACTTATAGCTATTAAGAATCACTTGCTGTAAGATTTTTCCAACACATTTTTTTGTTGTCTAAACGGTTATCAGGTATTTTTTTTCTTTCGAAAGTTCGATAGAACACTAAAAAAAAACACTATTTCATGAAAGGGCAGGCTAGAATATGTCAGAGAATGAAGACGAGATTACCTGGAGAACACTAATAAAATTAAGATTTCTTAGCTTTTTTCATTTCAAAATAAATATTTTTGATAAAGAATTACGGGGGAGGAAGTGAACAATGTGTCCTTCTTTTCTATATATAAATATTTTTCATGAATAAAAATAAAATGTGCCTTGATTATAATTGAAAATGAGTAAATGGAAAAAATACCCAACTAAAATACACTTTTATTTTAAAATTGGTAATATCACTAAGTTCAAGTTTTGTGTATCAAACACACCATCTCTGTAGTAATGACTGCTTACTAAGATGTCTTACTTCATTCATTTTTTTTTCTGCATTTTTTTATATTGTGATTTTTTACAATGTAGCCTTAATTTATATTTAAAAAAAACTGAATCTAAAGCCAGATATATCAAACATTTTTGTTTCCATCTATCCGTTTTCAGGACTTTAACAATCAACAATAACACGCCTGGAAAGTAAAATGCGTACTCGGCTGTCTGTAATCGACCATTTTTAGACACCCCAGGCTCCTAAAAAAACAAGCCGGGGTGGGGGTTCAAAGATGCAAATTAAGTACTTATATCAATATTTTATCTTTTCGTGTACGGTTTATGACCCCTTCTGTGGCCTGTCAATTCCGAAATGTGCAAACTGCAATAGTATCAAAACAGCACAAACAATGAATAATAGAGATATAAGTTTGTACATATATCAAGGGGAAACTTCTTGCAAAGCATTATTATTTATAGTTCATTATTGTATTTAGAAGAAAAAGAGAATTAAGTGAAAATAAAATCACTATTTTTGTAGAAAATTCACAGACCTTTGTACAGAGATTTTTGTTATATTTAGCATGGGATCAACACAATGGTTCATTACCGACGGTAAAAAAATTCAAAATGTCTATCTACCTTGCACATTTCAGAAAATTCAGATAACGGAACTGGTTCCAGCAACATTTATAAGCATTGTGACCCTCACAGTTTCCATTCACCACAAATATTCTCGTTACAACGAATCATTTTAAATACTAAAAAATACGTGTTTCATGCAGCCTTTTGTTTATCTATTAATATATGTATACGGATAAAGTTATGAAAGGCAGCAGGGTCATCAGGGTGAGGAGTCCATGTCATCTGAAATAAATGCTAAGCATAGATCTAGAAAGCGACATATAATCATGACATTAAAAAAGTCTCTTCTTTTCGACTTTTTTTCGAACAAATTGACACATAAAATGAATTATATAGTATTGTGGAATTTTTAACTTATTTTAGATTATATATATTAATTGTTATCTGATATTGGACGAAAGATGTTGCCCTTTTATGTTATTATGTAATACAAGTTCAGATCATTTGAAAACACATATTAGAAAGCCAAATGGATGCACAAGAGTTAAAATAGGAGTCATAGATCCTGTTGGCAACAATTATCTGGCTAATTTTATTGATTTTGTAACATTTGTTTCAAATATGACCAACTTCTTATCCAAAATCACCAGCACAGTATCAGGACCCACCAGCACAATGACAGGACCCACCAGCACAGTATCAGGACATGAAAAAATTGAGAAAATGCTAAATTTTATTAAATTGCAATGTTTTTTCACAAAATTGTTTTATCGTGTGGATTGCGGTATAGAAAGCGGACTCTATAAGCATTTTTGTTTTATTTTTTCAGTTCGAGATTTTCTGAAAATGAGCATTTTTGTGTTACGCTTACTGAAACAGTTTAGAGGGGCATTTTTGTAATGGTTCATATATGAACCCCTTAGAAACGAAATGGAATAATCTCAACTGTTTTCTTCCATTTTTTATGAGTGAAAACGTCAAAAATCATAATTTTCGTCTTTGTTTACATTTTTTCATTGATCACCAGCACCCGTCAGGACCAAATCACCAGCACAGTACGTTCTCTCGCAGGACAACCATACCCACCGTGTGTGGATTAAAAAATACTTCATTCAGGCACCTTTGTTTTCCAAATAAGTCATATTACCAATAATTGATAAGTTCCAGGTCAACGGGTTCAAACAGAAAGCTTTTTAAAGCAGAGAAAACTGTGCATCTTATTATCGGTACGACTTTATCAGATAATACGCATAGTTAAATACTTTAATTCAGTCACGGACCCGCGATATCACGGATGTGTTCTAGTAGAACTAAAGAATAAGCAATACTAATCTCACTAAAAACTAAGTGTGATCCCAGGTGCTACGAAAGGGTAAACGTATTTTGCTCCACACGTGGCTCCCGTCGTGTTGTTCATGTTATAACATATCCGGGAAATAGTCTATTTCAATAGGTCACATTCATGAAAGGGATATAGTTACGACGTAAGGAATACATGTATATCTGATATCATATGTGAAACGGTTATTCCATAACGATTAACCAACTCGTGATGGCGTCCGTAAAATTTACGAAGCGATAACTTCACAATTTAGAACTCTTGGTTTAATAGCTTCCTTGTGAGAAACAACCCTCTATCAAGAAAATCATGGAAGGAAATACAAGCTCGGGAACATCGTATCAATTTAGATATATGTATACCTCGTATGCAGGTGCTGCTGTAATATTGCTACTTAAAAATAGAAAGTTCACAATTGGAAAGATGAAATCATCTCTTTTGTCGAAAAGTTTTGTTTTCAACCGACCCTCATTGTCAATTTCTAATAAGTCAATATTATGAGACCGACTTAAATGTATCTGTTGTATCCTTTATTTCTTGTTTGATGGGATAGATGCGTTCAACATTTTCACTAATTTGCATTTAAATTTTTAAGTGAAAAAACATCATCTATATTGCGAGTTAATGTAGAGTTAAAGGGATATTGCTAACTTCTTATCTTTTTGCCTGAGAAGTTTATGTATGAACAAGAAACAAGTCGACAAGAAGAGGGACACAATTGGTTCCAATTGGAATGACAGTCTGTTGAAAACCACTTCCTCTGATCTTGATAATGTTAGGTTCAGAGAATTTTTTGTTTGACTCCGAGTGATTTTTTACAAGGTATGTAATTGTGTATGGTGAAGGCTGTAATTGTATAAGGTGTTTGTTGGAAGCTTAAATCATCCGATGTCTGAAGTCAATGTGTTCCATGAATAGAATAAAACTATAAAAATATTCCTTCAGACACTTTTGTTATTGTAATCAAATTCATTCTTGTCTTTCATTTTCGCTAATGTGCCATATCTATATGACCGTTATCGAATATCTTTATGTTCGTCCTAATTACTACAATACCGTCTAATCTCATCCGAATGTGACCTCTGCGTTATATTTACTACAACGGGTCTACACTAGCATGTATATTTCTCATAATTTAAATTCCGTAAATTTTTAAAAGTTAATTGGCCTTTTTTAATATTAAATTAATTTGACTTCTGGTGGAGTACATGATTCATATTTCGTTTTTTTAGTGTCTAGATGCAGTTCAATAGTTCATTTCATATTGATAAACACATTTCAAACTGCCAAAATGACGTATACTTCACATTACGCTAATAAGTTGTAATGGTATCATTTCATTCATACAGTGTTACTGAACATAATAAACATGTTGATAAAGTTGATTGCATCTATTCTTCAAATATGAATGGGATGGCATATCCATAAACTTGAAAATTTATATCATTAGAAGACACAAAACTGTTCACCTATATTTCACTGTGTCTAAACCACACCGGCAAAATTTGTTCGGACTCGATGGTATCTAACATCCAGGACAATGACGGAACATCAATAGACAGAAAAAAGGTTTCTTTTTATTTTATTATTATTTTATGATATCGAAGAATATATATTATGTATACAACTATTTTCAATTGTGATATGCAATATTTTCTACAACCGTTTTATCTTAATGGAGAAATAAGTAAATATGCACGTCAAAATGACGAATTGAGTGAACCTTGCCTCAAAGTTGTATAATTTCTCGTTAAAACTCATTTTTAATACCGAAGTTAATTATTAATTATAATGTAATGCGATTATGTTTTTTTTTACCAAACCGGGTTATGCATAATGAAATATATGACAAAAACGGGTGATAATCATTGACAAAACCGGCAAGTTCCATTTTGACATGACCTATTTCTTTCGTTCCATACTCAGAAATACAAGCATTGAGATGTTCATAATGACAAGTTTTGCAATCTCCGTGTCAGTATCTTCCCGTACTTTTTTTCCCGTACAATGTGAACAATTTAACGAGAAATTAAACAATTTCGAGGCAAGGTTCACTCAATTCGTCATTTTGACGTGCATTTTTCCTTTTTTCTCCATATAGAACGGTTGTAGAAATAAAGGCAACAGTGGTATACCGCTGTTCAAAACTCATAAATCCATGGACAAAAAAAAATAGGGATAACAAACTAAAACCGAGGGAAACGCATTAAATATAAGAGGAGAACAACGATACAACACCGAAACGGACCAAGCAACAGACAAAACACCACGAGAATAACAAATAAAACATCAAAACCAAATACATGAATTTGAAAATATTGCATATCAAAATAGAAAAAAAAGATGTATATGTATTTATCGGACCACAGATGAATTATCACGTTGTCATTGGTTAAACGCCGTCACGTGGTGACCCCCTATAAGACCTATGGGGTAAGTAAGTTTCATATGGGGTTCATGACGCGTTAATGGCGACGTCATCTTTAAATTTTGTTGTGTGTCAATGTATATTTCAACAAAATGCCGCAGAAAAGTTCAGCGTCCGATAAATTCGTTATACGGTTAACTACGGACCCCCTACGGATCCATAGAGGGTGAAAAAAATTCACAGGGGACTCGGCCTCCGGCCTCACTTCCTATGGATTTTACTAACCCTCTATGGATCCGTATGGGCTCAGTAGCGAACCATATAACTTATAACATATTCTTCGATATCATTAAAAAAAATAATAAAATATGGAGAAACCTATCTTTTTTCTGTCTATTGATATTCAGTCATTGTTCCGGATGTTAGATACCATCGAGTTTAAAAAAAAATCCCCGATGTGGTTTAGACACAGTGTGTTTTGTTAATCATAAAACCATAACACATTCACGTGTAGTAATCGACACAATTGGTATCATAATAAGATTGGGGTTTAAGGATTGTCAATACGACGAGTTTACGACGGAATTTAGTGACAATTGCAGTGTTGTTTAACAACTTTTTACAATAGTTTTCTATGAATTTGTTTTGTTTTTTTGTATGTGGATATTATTATTTTTTCTATCATTCTCAATTTTTCTTGAACGTATGGAATTCAACTGTCATGACTCCCTCTGTTGGATTTTCAAATCTTGTTTACAAAAAAAAAATCAATTGTATTTCTTAAAATCAATTAACATAGTTATTTTTGTATTTTATTTATCAGTATATCAGTATATTAGCAAGCAAATTTAAAAGTTTTATACAAAAAACAATAATACAGGAACATTAAAGATTGCAGAAAAATATGTAACATTTAATAAGTGCACATGTTTACACATACATAACTGAATTTCGACACTTATCTTAATAAACGAGAACAATGCTGATTCAATTTCAAAATCATAATTGTCTTTGAAGTTCGATCGGATAAAAATAGTGATTGCACACAAATGTTTTTTTTTTTATTTCGACCTCTAGCAAAGGAGGCAGCATTGGTCATAACTGTGCATAAACTATAATTTGGATAACAAAAAGACCAAAATTACGCTACAAAAAAGGACGTTAAGAAACCTTTAAATTATCCTATATAAATTTTCATATTTCACATAGATTATTTTTTACCTTGAGTGTTTTTGTTCTCAAAAAGGACAAACAAACTATAAACATTGTGTTGAATTTCAACTGTTGTTCATATTGTCACGAAGACCTGTTAGCAGTGACTTGTAACGTCGATGACAAGACGATACAAATAAACATGATTGCAATTAAGGGGGTGTCCATGGAAAAACCAGGCAGTGGATGGTACATGACATATTTTGTTTTCAAAATTTTTTCATCTATTTCATATCACAGATTCATTCTGTCTCAAAGTTAAATTTTGTTTTGTTATTAACTGTAACAAATAAAGAGAAAAAAAAATACATAGAAAGCACTGAAAGTTCATTGAAAAGTGGAGATAACTCTTCATTATGTACAAAATTTTGTTGCATTGTTAGTGAACGTTAAAATCATTTTCTGAGCCATCCACTGTTTATTCAAAAAAAATCTTTGACAAATATATCCTTTGTATGATATAAACATTGTATTGGAACCAAAAATTCAGTGGGAAAAAAATTTATTGTGCCACCAATATCATAGGATTTGCCTGATATTTACTTGGACAGCCTCTTAAAGAAGTCCATGAAATATTCCATATTTTGATTATTATATGATAACATCTAAAACAAGATTTGAACACACCAAATTGCCATCCTAACTATTTACAAATACCACAAAAGGCGTGATGTTCACATCACATAAGTCTTTTTTTTTTTTAATATTTTGATATATGACTAAAGCGAGATGTTTTTACGTCAAATCAAATTAGACTTCTTTCTATGTTAGCCACGGCAATTTAATGGATCCTTTTGGACCTGAAAATATAAATTAAGAAGAACATATTTCTATGTCTAATCAATATATTATAAAACTATCAGCCTTTTTTAGATGAAAAAGGGGTCTTATGTTTTAACTAATTCTTGCATTTTAGATGAAACGTTGTACAAGTATACTACAACGAAACATTATTCCTGATCAATTGAAAACTGAATTAAGAAGTATTAAAAAATCTACAATCAACACCACATTTATAAATGGACAAAAGATTCATATTCCAAACAACGGTCTTCTCTTTCGTTAATGGACACTACATCGCGTATCAATATTTGACATTAATGGTATACAAACGTTTTTTTTTGGTCATGTACACAAATAAAAAGTTGTGAGAAAATTAGTCAAGAACAAGCAACATCTCAAAAAGTATCAGAACGAGTTGAAACATGTTTGTATTGTTTATTTTGAACATTGCCAACATATGTTTATAAATCAAGTGTAAATAATAATACAGACTATTCATTTTATTTTATGAGGCAGAAACCTATCAAACTTGACAAATCAAAACTCGTTTTTTTATATAGACAAGACCGTTAGTTTTCCAGTAAGAATGGTTTGATCGTTCCCATTAAACCCAAAATAAAACAGTATGTGAATGAGGTCGATATGTGACAAATCTGTCCCTTTTAACATATCTAAAGTCAATAAGTTTATTTTAAGACATGCAAAGCATAGCGTAGTTTAAAAATACTCAAGTTAATATCATTATGCAAACATGTGTTCAAGTTTAATATCTTCTTACGATTAAAGCAGTTATTGTGACTTTCATCCGCTCTGTTATCACGTTCTGATTGGTTGTTATCATATATGCATTGTGGGTCATTTTCGGAGCATCTAGACATTCCAGTTGGACAAGTTCTGTCTGTGAAAAATATTGTAAAAATATTTTAATATACAATACATATACATCATGCAGTTGCAGTTCCAGTAATTCCAAATATATTGACGGCCCAAGATCCTATGTTATAACAGGACACCTTATTATTGCCCATGAGCGAGAACTAAAATTATTCCTCATTTAATAACCTGCATATTGTCTCCGATTCACACCTTGCCATATGCACGAAATAAATAAAACGAAAACAGCTAACAAAAAACCCTAAGCTTCGAATTCTGTTTTTTTAAATTAAGTATGAATGAAGTTGATATTCGTATTCAACGTTTAAAAACAAACCCTATTTCTCCTAACAACAACTATAATAGCTCAATTTCTGGTATGAAATATAGGCAAAAGAAATCGTCATGAAAATTAATTTTTCCGGCTTGAATTTCCTATCCCTTTTTAGCAGTTGTCTCTCCTTTTTAATTTGAAATTATGCGAGGGATGGTAGAACTTATTAACCATTACATAACACAGAACTAGTCTCTTTTGATTTGAGGGCATAGGTTTTTGACCTTGACATTGATGTCAGGTAATATGCAATATTGACGTTCTAGATATTGACCTTTCTTTAATCTTCGTATGTACACGTCTAGTAAACAATCATATAACACTCAAAATGACATTTTTTTAAACCGGAAGTTATAACTGATTTTCCTTTATTTCAACGAAAGTGTATAGAAACCATATATTTTTAAAAACAGCTTACGACGAATTTATGACCTCGACATTTAGGTCAAGTCATATGCAATATTGACGTTCTAGACTTTGACCTTTCCTTTAACTTCGTATGATAAAGTTGTAGGACTTTGGCATTATGTTGCTAGCCATATGTCCTTGACAATTTCTACTGGAAATCACCTTGAGAAAACCAAGAGGACGCCAAGTGTTATACCTTTTTATGTCAAAGTACTAATATCACATATGTTTTTAATTAATGTCTAGTAAGCTATCAGATTATAACATTTTTAAATAATCTCCCTTTATTTCAAACTCTATTGTATAGACACCATGTATTTTAAAAATAAGCTTACATAAAGCTATCAGTTGGCACTGAAAGTTACATTTCAAACCAAAGTTCATTTTTTTCCTTAGCATAGGATGAAAAGACCTTAAATATTCTCTGATTTAACCAGCTGATCGTGGTCTGTTTTTATTCTATTTGAGCTAGTTTTTGTATTCTTGACACATCCCCCGTCTCTATGTTTTCCACTTGTACTTTACTCGGTAAATTATGTTCTTCTATATAAATATATTTAATTAACTGTGCATTTGTATTCAGATATCGCTGATCGAATTTATTCTTTTAAAAAGGATTTTCCTTTTTGAATTTTCCTCGGAGTTCCGTATTTTTGTGTTTTTACTTTTTATTCGTTAATGGTGTAATCATACATTTTTTTATTTAGTTAAGTCTTCCAATTGATATTTTATCGTGTGTTTTTCTATGTTGTGATGTTATACTCTTGTTTCAGAAAAAAGGGAGAAGGTTTTGATCCATTAAAACGTTTAATCCCGCTGCAAATGTTTGCACCTGTCCTTAGTCAGGAATCTGATGTACAGTAGTATAATATAATTAACGGTACCAATTTTCTTGCACCAGATGCGCATTTCGACAATACATGTCTCTTCAGTGATGCTCGTGGCCAAAATATTTGAAATCCAAAGCTTATATAAAGATGAAGAGCTATAATCCACAAGGTCCAAAAAGTATAGCCAAATATGTGAAAGGAATCAGAGCTTTGCATGAGGGAGTTACATTCCTTAATTTATAAAAAATTCTAATATTTTTGTAACAGCAAATTTTATTAACATAAAAAATCCGTATTTTCATGCCAGTACCGAAGTACTGGCTACTGAGCAGTTGATACCCTCGGGGACTAATAGTCCACCAGCAGAGGCATCGACCCAGTGGTAGTAATATAATTAACGGTACCAATTTTCTTGCACCAGATGCGCATTTCGACAATACATGCATGTCTCTTCCGTGATGCTGGTGGCCAAAATATTTGAAATCCAAAGCTTATATAAAGATGAAGAGCTATAATCCACAAGGTCCAAAAAGAATAGCCAAATATGTGAAAGGAATCAGAGCTATGCAAGAGGGAGATACATTCCTTAATTTATAAAAAAATCTAATATTTTTGTAACAGCAAATTTTAATAACACAAAAAATCAGTATTTTTATGCCAGTACCGAAGTACTGGCTACTGGGCTGGTGATACCCTCGGGGACTAATAGTCCACCAGCAGAGGCATCGACCCAGTGGTAGTAATATAATTAACGGTACCAATTTTCTTGCACCAGATGCTCATTTCGACAATACATGTCTTTTCAGTGATGCTCGTGGCCAAACTATTTGAAATCCAAAGCTTATATAAAGATGTCGTTTGTTTATGTAATATATACGTGTTTCTCGTTTCTCGTTTTGTTTATATAGATTAGACCGTTGGTTTTCCCGTTTGATTTGTTTTACACTAGTAATTTTGGGGCCCTTTATAGCTTGTTGTTCGGTGTGAGACAAGGTTCCGTGTTGAAGGCCGTACATAAACCTATAATGGTTTACTTTTTAAATTGTTACTTGGATGGAGAGTTGTCTCATTGGCAGTCACACCACATCTTCCTTTATCTATCTATATATTTTCTACATGCTCTATAACCGTCAATGCAAATAATCTGTAAATAAATCGTAACATTAAAGACACATTTCACAATTGACAAACGAAGCTTACACTCGTTGTAAGAAACCAAAGGCATACAGAAAATACAAAATATAAAGCAAACAAATCAAATTAACCCAAAAATATAGAGAAAAATGGAACGAAATATTTGCAATAAAATGGTTATCAATCGCAACTGGTACCTTCGTTTTATTGTGTTGTAATGGCATAATGATAGTTGAATACAGTTACATCATACATGTATATTAAATTGACAACACTATGTTATATAAACAGAAATCAAACAGAAATTAAACAACAGTTGTTTAGAGAACAATGAAAGGTCTTTCTAACCGGAACAATATTTTTGACAAGAAAAATAAAATAAAATCCAGTTTAACATGTCATTTCCTCCTACAAAATATAAGTTATTGTATACTGGTTCCTAAATATCTGCTTTCTATACATTATTGTGTGACATAACAGAGATAACTTGTTACTTCAGCCTAGACAAATATTATATTTGCTTTTGATTAATAGTTTACTTGACACTGATTTTAATAATACATGGTTCTATATATGTTTAAATAATATTTACAAAACATAGCTCCATGTACTTCAAGTTTACAAAGGTCTTATGCAATAGAACCCATCCTTTTTTTCATGTATATGGCGTGTACAAGTTGCAATTATGTACAGGTTATAACATCTACAAAAATATTGTA